>NC_142928.1:112654475-112664475 GCF_046866305.1 Octopus bimaculoides | reverse complement strand
GAATTGGTCCCAAGAGCAGTGGAAGAATGTCATTTTCTTGAATGAGTCATCCTTTACCGTATTTCCAACAACTGGCCAAGTATAAATGTGGAGACAACCAAAAGAAGCATTTGACCCAGACTGCCTTCTTCCAACTGTTAAACATGGAGGATCTGTGATGATCGGGACACACACACACACACACTATATCTTGGAAATCCATCAGCCCAATGGTTTCCCTTCATGGCAGAATTAATAGTCAAGACTATTTAAGCATTTTATCTGATCAAATTAATCTAATGGTTGCGGAACTGTTTCTGGGGGGAAACGCAATCTTTCAGGATGATAATGCAACAATTCACACAAGTAAAGTTACTGACTGGCACGAGGAGCATTCTAGTGAAGTTGTACATCTTATCTGGCCACCACAGTTCCCAGATATCTATATTATTGAACATTTATGGTGCATTTTAGAAAAACAAGTAAGGAGCCGATATCCTCCACCATCATCACTACAAGAAGTGGAGACTGTTTTACCTGAAGAATGGACAAAAATACCTTTGGAAACAACTCAAACTTTGTACGAGTCCATACCTCATAGAATTCAAGCTGTAATTACTGCCAAAGACGGTCCTACTCCTTACTAAAATAAATTTGTTTGAAATTTTAAGGTGTTTCCATTATTTTGTCCAACCCCTGTATATATATATATATATATATATATATATATATAAAACAATAACAAAAATGCTATTTTCTTAAAATTGGGTATATTTTAAATTTCGTTTTACATGTTTTGGCTTTTGAAAAACCTTATCAAAAATATGTACTAAAATGGAATATGTAGAGGGAAAAGAGTTTTAATAAATTAAATTAAAATTAAGGTTAACATTCATAGTTTACTTTCCTTTTTCCTGTAAGAGCACATGGTAATATGCTAGTTGTGGTAGCATGACAAGTTGAACTGACAGTGACCGCAAACTACTACTATCTGGTCAAGACTTGTTTTATCAGGAGCGGCTGTAGCAGTCGAGTAACTAGCAACAGTAATAATAATAGTCGTGGTGGTGAGGTTGTTCCCTCTGGGATTTTAATAGAAATTGGGTTCTTCAACCTCCTTCACTTTATTTCTTTTGAAAAACTTGCATATCCATATGTATACATACACACGCATATATATACACTCACCCATATACACATATACATATATATACACACATACAGATACATACACACACTCATATATACACATACATAGATTTATATACACAAATATATAGATCATCATCATCATCATCGTTTAACATCCGCTTTCCATGCAAGCATGGGTTGGACGATTTGACTGAGGACTGGTGAACCGGATGGTTGCAACAGGCTCCAATCTGATCTGGCAGAGTTTCTACAGCTGGATGCCCTTCCTAACACCAACCACTCTGAGAGTGTAGTGGGTGCTTTTACATGCCACCAGCATGAGGGTCAGTCACATGGTACTGGCAACGGCCACACTCAAAATGGTGTTTTTTACATGCCACCTGCACAGGGGCCAGTCCAGTGGCACTGGCAACGACCTTGCTCGAATGATTTCCTAACATGCCAGTAAGGCGACGCTGGTAACGATCACGCTCAAATGGTGCTATTTACGGGCCACTAGCACGGAAGCCAGACAGCTGCTCTGGCAATGATCACTCTCAGACAGTGCTGTTACCTCTCCTCACCCTCTTCGAAAAATTCTTTCCCATAAATCCCTAAATACTCTGAATCCAAAGCATCTAAGTGGTAATTATTGAAAATTTCATTAAAAAGTATCCATTTTTTTGTAAGTTATGAGGCAACAAATTTGGTGGGGAGGGTACACATCTATAGTTATGATGAGGGTCCCTCTCTTCTACAAATCATCACTGCTCTTCTCTGTTGTATTTCAGCTCATGCAATAAATCCAAACTGCCAATATCCTGATTAGCAACAATATTATTTGGCATTAGCAAGTCACTAAGACTTTTGCTCAGATCATTAGGGTTGTGTTACTTTTGGAGTATTTTTCTATTATGCACCATTTTGGCTATGTATGAACGTACCCCCAAGAAAACACATATATTGGGGAATCTGTGATCCGATTTATGTAAAACTTCTTTTATTGCATTTGTATTCACATTATAGAGGTATTTTACTTTCAGAGTATTTTCCCATTATACACCGGTTTGGCTGTATTAAATTACAGACAAGATCTCATGCAAGCACGCAATCACGGAGTTTTAGTAGTATATAAATATATATATCTATATACACACACATACATTCATACATACATATACTTACATAGCTGAAGGATTAAAATTTATATTAATCAAAGTCCATACTAAGTATGTCTATCTCCTAGAAATAACTTAGTATGTCCTTTGATTAATATAAATTTTAATCCTTCAGCTGTTTAATGCTTTTGAGAGCCTGCAATCGCCTATATTATTACCTCTACCAAGGAGGGAGGTTATGTTTTCATCGGCGTTGGTTTGTCTGTCTGTGTGCAAAATAATTCAAAACGTTGTGAATGGTATTTGATGAAACTTTCAGGAAAAGTTGGTAATGAAACAAGGAACAGATGAAATTTTGGTAGTGATCTGAGAATTTTTATGGATTCTTGAAGGATTTTTCATTTGTTATATTTACTTTACATGAAGTATTGTTACGTTCTTTGATTATCTTCCTTGAAAACATTCATCGTTTGCATGTAACCTATGGTGGCGTTGCTGTTTCTAAAGTTTATTTTCGTTTCTCTATTAGTAATTTTACTCATGTTGTGTGTGTATCACTCAAGTTTTAGGTAATTGTTGTTCCTTTCTAGCTGTATGGTGAAACTAGCTTGCTGTTGTCATTGATGTATTATAACTGCTTCAGATGATTCCTGTTTTTAAAGGGGTTTTTTTTTTTTAATCATATGGCTGTGTTCTTTTTTTTAACCCCGCCAAGTAGGTTATGTTTTTGCGTGCGTTGGTTTGGGAAATTGGGCGATTTTCAGCATGCGTGTATATGGGTGGAAATGAGCTGCTTGGCAGAAGTCTGCACTCTCCGAGTGCTTTTCCAGTTGATTCTGTTATTATCAGTTTTAGTTGTTGCCCAGAGTTAATAATATCTTCGCAAATATTTTTCACCTGAATTATTTGCTCTGTATTGAAATTATATATACATATATAAATATATATACATACAGAAATACATATGCATATATGTATAAATATATATACATACAGAAATACATATACATATATGTATAGATATGTATACATACATATATATATATATATATATATATATATATATATATATATATATATATATATATACATATATGTATAGATATGTATACATACATATATATATATATATATATATATATATATATATATATATATATATATATATATATATACATACATACATACAGACATATATATATAAATATATATACCTACATATTTCGTTTTTAGATTTGGTTTGCAAGATTCTTTATGTGAGTTAGCATATTCTGTTGTGTCTGGGGAGAGTCATTCTCTTTTTGTGCTTTATAATTTAACACACACACTGGTAAAATTTTCACTCATTTCCTTCTTTATTATTCTAAAGTTTTCGTTGCGTCTTGCAACCTTTTCAATAGTTTGGAAGACATCAAGAAAAAGTGTTTCATCTTTTGTAACAGATCAGAAGTTCTATGAACATTCCACAACATCCTCACACACTGCACCCATCTATCAACTTTATGACAGAAACCAGCTATAATGAACTTCCCTTCCTAGACATCAACATCAAGATACACAACTCCATCGTCACAACAGATATCTACTACAAAAATAAAAACCGACACAACAAATTTTTTAAATTTCTACTCCTACCACCCATACTACATAAAAAGAAACATTCTAGATAGCATGGCAAGATGCATATGCAGCATAGTCGTCGACTCACAAACACACCAAATAAGACTAAATTAACTTAAAAACTTCCTACTAGAACAAAAATACCCACTCAAATTAATAGAAAATGGAATCTCAAGAGCAATGAAACTGGACATCACATAACTCAGAACTCCAAAAAAGAAAAACAAAGAAAATATCATCCCATTCATAAACACACACAACCCTGGAGTTACCAACATGTTTTAAATTATACAATCAAACTTACCAATAGTCCTACAAAGTCCCAAAATGGGAAACCTATTAAACAAATACTGCATAAGAAACAGTAAACGCCAAGAGAAAAACCTGAAAAAACAACTGAGAAGAACAAAATTCTCATCAGAGAATAAAACCAAATTCTTTGTGAAAGAATGTGGAGATAGTAGATGTGGGATCTACAGTAACTCCATCTACAAATATATACAGGAAAACAACCAATTAAAATTTAAGAGTGGACACACATTCAAAGCAAATGCAAACATGAATTGCAAGACACAAAACTTAATATATTGCATAACCTGTCCCACATGCAAGGAGAACTATATAGGTGAAACTGGCAATTCTTTATGCCAACGAGCCAGAATTCACCAACAACATATCCAACATGGAGAGCTACAAAAAATTCCACTAGGTAAACACTTAGAAACATGTAGAAAAGGAAGATTCAAGATCTTTCCTTTCTATAAATACTCAAGGAATGACACCTTCTTCAGAAAAAATATGGAACAACACTTCATAGCAAAATTCTCCCCCAAACTGAATGGCTGAAAATATGAAAATCACATCAACTTCCTTATAAACCTATCTGGAACCCTAAGATATATGCATATATGTGTGTGTGTGTGTGTATGTATATACATAAATAGAAACATTCTTGCATCCAGATTTTCCAACCCATACCAGCATGGGAATCAAGCATTGGACAATGATGATGATAATAGGTCCAGACAATTTTTTGAAAAAATAACTTTCATTATTCCTCATCAAAACAGACCACCAGGTCATACCATTTTTATAGACCAAGAATTAACTTGTCATCTTCTATTGACAGAACTGACCAACTGTATAGATATAAACATATTTTTTCTTCCTTCCTTTCTTTCCTTCTCCTTTCCATTGACATTAAGAATAAAACACATTTTATCACTTTGAAAACATTTTTCTTTCAGACCCCCTGGTAAGTAAGCATCTGTTCTAGCAACCTACTTAAAATATAGAGTAGATGAAAACACTTATATGTGACACACTCTATCCCTTACACTAAACTAATTGATGTTAAAAATGGCAGGCAGTTATTTCCCTAACTTTTCAGCCTGTTTTCTCTTCTGGTATATTACCTACTCATGTTTTTTAATTACATTATTATTATTAGAGCTGACTTAACCATAAGACATTTTAACCAAATGTCTTACAGTTAAGTCGGCTCTTATGTTCCATTGAAAGGAACCATTTGTAATCTTCGAAACATATGTCGGAAATAAAAGAACATTTATTAAATTTCATATATACATATATATGTATAAATATATATACATATATATACATATATATATATATATATATATATATATATATATATATATATATATATATACATATGTATATATACATATACATATATATATATATATATATATATATATATATATATATACATATATAAATATATACATATATATATATCATCATCATCATCATCGTTTAATGTCCGCTTTCCATTCTAGCATGGGTTGGACGATTTGACTGAGGACTGGTGAACCAGATGGCTACACCAGGTTCCAATCTAATCTGGCAGAGTTTCTACAGCTGGATGCCCTTCCTAACGTCAACCACTCCAAGAGTGTAGTGGGTGCATTTATGTGCCACCGGCACGAAGGCCAGTCAGGCGGTACTGGCAATGGCCACGCTCAATATGGTATATTTTACCTGCCACCTGCACAGGAGCCAGTCCAGCAGCACTGGCAACGATCTCGCTCAAATGTCTTTACACGTGCCAGGAAGGCGACGCTGGGCACAGGTACCGTCACGATTTCACTTTCGCTTGCCCCAACAGGTCTTCACAAGCCAAGTTTCGTGTCCAATGGAGAAGACGACATTAGCATGGGTGCCAGTCATCGAATTTAGTTCGATTTCAATTCTGATTTCACTTGCCTCAACAGGTCTTCGCAAGAGGAGTTTAGTGTCCAACGAAGGAAGGTACGCATAAGTGGGCTGGCTACACCTCTCGCGGAAGCCTTGGATTTAGGTCTCACTTGGCTTGCCGGGTCTTCTCACGCACAGCGTGTTTCCAAAGGTCTCAGTCAGAAGTCATCGCCTCAGTGAGGCTTAATGTTCAAAGGTCGTGCCTCACCACCTCATCCCAGGTCTTCCTGGGCCTACCTATTCCACAGGTTCCCTCAACCGCTAGGGTGTGGCACATTTTCACACAGCTATCCTCATCCATTCTCGCCACATGACCATACCAGCGCAATCGTCTCCCTTGTACACCACAACTGATGCTTCTTAGGTCCAACTTTTCTCTCAAGGTACTTACACTCTGACTAGTATGCACACTGATATTACACATCCATCGGAGCATACTGGCTTCATTCCTTGTGAGCCTACGCATGTCTTCAGCAGTCACACCCCATGTTTCACTGCCATGAAGCATGGCTGTTCATACACATGCATCATACAGTCTGCCTTTTACTCTGAGAGAGAGAGACCCTTTTTCACCAGCATAGGTAAGAGCTCTCTGAACTTTGCTCAGGCTATTCTTATTCTAGCAGCTACACTTTCAGTGCACCCCCCTCCCCCACTACTAACTTGGTCACCTAGATAGCGGAAGCTATCAACTACATCTAGTTTTTCTCCCTGGAACGTGGCAGAAGTTGTTTTCTGCACATTTACAGTGTTTTTTGCTCCTGAACATCTGCTACATACAAAAACTAAGTTCCTAGTTAACCTTCCTTTGATATTGCTGCACCTCTTATGTGTCCATAGTTTGCACTGGGTGCATCTTATAGAATTTCTACCTACGCCTTTTCTAGAGACCGAGCAAGGCCATCTACCTGAAGGGGTTTGTGTTTTGTCTACCTTCCTACTTATTAGGACTTTGGTTTTAGCTAGTTTGACTCTAAGGCCCTTCGATTCTAGTCCTTGCTTCCACATCTGAAACTTATCCTCTAGTTCTGATAGTGACTCAGCAATTAGTGCAAGGTCATCAGCATAGAGGAGCTCCCAGGGGCAACCTGTCTTGAATTCCTCTGTTATCGCCTGGAGGACTATGATAAATAGGAGGAGGCTGAGGTCTGAACCTTGGTGGACCCCTACCTCTACCTGAAATTCTTCACTGTACTCATTTCCAACCGTCACCTTACTGACAGCGTCTCTGTACATGGCTTGCACAGCTCTCACTAACCATTCTTCTATCCCTAGTTTTCTCAGTGACCACCAGATGAGGGATTGGGAGACTCTGTCAAAGGCTTTCTCCATGTCAACGAAAACAAGGTACAGAGGTTTATCCTTGGCTAGGTATTTCTCCTGAAGCTGTCTTACCAGAAATATAGCATCAGTGGTGCTTTTCCCTGGCACGAACCCACACTGCATCTCATCTAAACTGACTCGCTCCCTAATTAGTTGGGCAATGACACTCTCCGTAACTTTCATTACCTGATCTAACAACTTGATACCTCTGTAATTATTTGTATCTAAAGAGTCACCTTTACCTTTGTAGCAGTTGACTATGGTGCTGCTACACCAGTCATTGGGTATGACTCCTTCGTGTATCACCTGGTTAACAATATGGGTGACTAGGCTATAGCCGACACGGCCAGATATTTTGAGTATCTCTGCAGTGATTCTTGATGTGCCGGGGGCGTTCCTTGTCTTCATATTCTTAATTGCTTTATCTAACATGGTACTGTCAACTCGGATAGCTGGTCCTTCTGTTGCGTCGACGTTCGGCAGACTCTCTTTCTCCCATTCATTCTCTTTATTGAGCAATCTTTCATAGTGGCGTCTCCAAACCTCTTTCTTTGCACCCTCGTTCAGTGCAAGCATACCATCATCCATGCAAAAGAGTTCCTTTTGTGTTGATCTATGCCACGAGTTCTTAGGCCTACCCCTCTTTCTATATCCATCCAGATTCCACTGTAAAGCAGTTTTCGCTACATTTGGTGTGTCTTTTCTAATTGTGCTACTAATACATTTCCACTTTTTCTTAAATATTTGCTCCCTAATCGAAACTTGATTTGTTCTTTGCCAAAGCTCCATGCTGCTTATGTGTTCAGGCCATCTAATTTTAAGTATACTACGCAAGCAACTGTTGATGAATGATTGTATTTGCTTATTTGGCTTAACTCTTGTTCGCCATGTCTCAGCCCCATACAATAACACCACTTTTAGTGTTAAAAATTCTTATTTTGTTCTTTATTGAAATTACACTTGTGCTCCATACTTTTTTTAACAAGTGAAAAGCGGTCCTTGCTTTACTTATTCTCCTCTGAATATCTTTGTTGGTGCCGCCTGAGAACGTTATCTTAATACCTAAATACATAAACTCGGCTACATCCTCTAGTTTACCGGTTTCTAATTTAATACTTTCACTGCTTTCTTCATTAACGCGCATAATTTTTGATTTTTAATCCTAGTTTGGCAGCTATTGCTTCTAATTTTGACGCTTTATTTTGCATTTGGCTATATGTTTGTGAAAGTAGCGCTATATCATCTGCGAAGTCGAGATCTTCTAGAGCTTCTGCATCCGTTCATTCAATGCCTGTTTGGCTTTCAATCGTAGTTTCCTTCATAATCCAATCTATAACTAGTAGAAATAAAAAGAGAGAAAGTATACAGCCCTGTCGAACTCCTGCTTTTACTTCGAATTTATCCGTAGCTCCGTTTCCATGCAAGACTCGGCATGACATTCTTTGGTAAGTTGCTCTTATTATAGATATATTCTTGTCTGGTATGCCGTAGTGCTGCATAATTCTCCATAAGCCTTGGTCATTGGAGGAACTTTATTTCTGCACAAAGACCTTCACAAAGCTACATGGATATCACCAGATCTGAAAATGCAAAATCAGATCGATCACATCTGTGTAAGCTGCAAGTTCAGGAGATCACTGTTAGATGTTAGGGAAAAAAGAGGGGCTGACGCAACTTCTGGCCACCACCTACTATTTGGCAAACTACAACTGAAGTTAAAGGCTTTAAAAGAGGAATGTAAGGTTCAATGAAAATACAATGTTGATTTACTAAAACACAAAGACACCCAAATAAAATACAGAAAAGCATTATCATGCAAATCAATGCAAGTAAAAAGGATGCAAAGCAACACAATAGAACATACTTGGTCGAAAATTAAGGATGCTTTTATTTCATTATCATCATCATCGTTTAACGTCCGCTTTCCATGCTAGCATGGGTTGGACGATTTGACTGAGGACTGGTGAAACCGGATGGCAACACCAGGCTCCAATCTAATTTGGCAGAGTTTCTACAGCTGGATGCCCTTCCTAACGCCAACCATATATACACACATATATACATATATACACACATATATACATATATATTCATTTATATATATATATACATAAAAACATATACATATACATAGGCACAGGAGTGGTTGTGTGGTAAGTAGCTTGCTTACCAACCACATGGTTCCGGGTTCAGTCTCACTGCGTGGCACCTTGGGCAAGTGTCTTCTGCTATAGCCTTGGGCCGACCATAGCCTTGTGAGTAGATTTGGTAGAGGGAAACTGAAAGAAGCCCGTCGTATATATGTATATATATATATGTATGCGTGTGTATATGTTGTGTATCTGTGTTTGTCCCCCCAACATCGCTTGACAACCGATGCTGGTGAGTTTAGGTCCCCGTAACTTAGCAGTTCGGCAAAAGAGACTGATAAAATAAGTACTAGGCTTACAAAGAATAAGTCCTGGGGTCGATTTGATTTGACTAAAGGCGGTGCTCCAGCATGGCCGCAGTCAAATGACTGAAACAAATAAAAGAATAAAAGAATATATATATATATATACATATATATATACACATATATTTACATATAAAATACAAAAATGGGACAA
>NC_142928.1:112534475-112651975 GCF_046866305.1 Octopus bimaculoides | reverse complement strand
ACATTGGATTTTCCCTGAAACAGCTGTAAGACTTTATCCATTTCTTTCTTTGTACATACGCTAATACACGACCTATGTTATATTCCCCACTTATGTTGCTGCAATGACAGGGGCAAAACTAGTCGGTATACAGCACTTACTCGGTATTACCTGTATCTTTAGGGTTTGGTTGACTCCAATACCCTTCATAACCTTCATATATATATATATATATATATATATATATATATATATATATATATATATATATACATATATACCGATAAAGTTTTTTTGCATACTGAATTACTTGGCAAAATTGTTAATTATTATTTTTATTAACTAATTGGCAATTCCCTGCCCTATATCTGTAACCAAGTATCAAGAACTCATCGATGAAAACCCACTATCACATATAGAAAAATTTACAATTAAAAGCACAATAAAAAGCAAAGTAAATATCATAAGATAAATATAATAAAATGATTACACGTGATTCATAACGTGTTTCTTTCCTAATTTTTTCATTCATAATTTTTTCATTCATATTTTTATTCTTACGTTTGTAGAAATAAATATTCTTGTATTTTTCTATTATTTAATTGATTTTTAATGATAATTAAATAAACGTTTTTAGCTTTAAATAGTATAGCTTTAACTATTACATCGGTTAAATATGTACTAATTTTATCTTCATTATTATTTTAAACTTAAACTTCGTTCAAATTGTATTTAAAACAAAGATAATTTAAAATAATGATAATTTATGTAAGCTGTTTTTTGTATATAATATACATGTTATTATAATGGAGGAAGGGAGGATTACTGAATGGTTATTATTTTGATATTTTTAATAATTTTTCTATCTTTATAAAATAAGTATTTCATATTAATTCATTTGGTACTTATTGTTGGTTGAGATATATATATCTAATTATTGTTCTACTTACGATCTGACGATTAGCTATATTTTTGAATAGAATTTAATTTTCGATAGTTTCAATTGATTTTAATCGATTTAAATTTCCTTTCTATTTGAAAATTAGTTATGAAACATGTGTAATCATTTTATTATATTTATCTTATGATATTTACTTTGCTTTATATTATACTCATTTATTGTGCTTTTAATTGTTAATTTTTCTATATGTGATAGTGGATTTTCATCGATGAGTTCTTGATACTTGGTTATTTTCCCTAAAACTATATATTTTATATATATTTTATCTATAAAGCTCAATTTAATTTAAATTTTTTATAAATTGATTTTAATTGAGTTTTTACCTGTAATTTTGGATTTTGTCCCTAATATATATATATATATATATATATATATATTTCATACTCTTAGCTAGGAAGACAATAATTGAATTCAAGGGTAAACTTTGGACTAGGTCGGATATACCCCTGATAACTTCGATGTGGCTATGGGCTTGAGCAATTCAGCTCAGGTAACTGACTTAGTCAGAGCCTTTCTACTTAAGAGGCTATTCTTGGAGGTAACAGGCCTTCAAGGGGGTCTATACAGAGACAACGCCCTATTCATATACCCCACCAATAGCAAAAGTACCATAGAAAGAATTAAGAAAAAGATTAGACATTTTTTAAAATCATTTAATCATACTTGAATTCATGACCAACACTAAGATAGTTAATTTTTTAGATGCTACATTAGACATAGATAAAAGCCTTCACTACCCTTACAGAAAGCCAGAAGAAACCACATGTTATATTGGTACACTATCTAATCACCCACTCTGTATAATTAATGCTACAGTCTAGGCTGTTTCGAATAGACTATCTAAGGTATCCTCAAATGAAAATATTTTTAGTGATCATGCTCATCATTATAATCAAGCCCTTTCTAACACTGGGTACTCCCAGAAAATCTCTTTTGTTAAAAACTTAAATTGTAAACCACCTAAAGCATCAATCATTAGTAAAGTTCCGTCATATAAACAAATTAGTAATTCTAGAGTTGATTCTTTGAATGGAGGTAAAGTAAATAAATCTAATAAAAGCAAAAATAAAAGCACAGATACAACCAGCATAAATACAAATAGGCTTTAGATAAAAAAACATCAAGAAAGAAATCACACCGATAATAGTTCAGTTAGAGAAAACCATAACGATAGGAGTAATAATAACAATAAAAGAATTCCTAAACATAAGAACTGTAAATTACACAACTATATATGGTATAACATACCATATAATGTAGCAGTTACAGGAAAATTATGCAAGAAAATATTTTCAATTATATCCAATAACTTTCGACCCACTCATAAATATAGCAGTATTCTTTCCAAAACTATTAGAATCTCATATTTGACTCTCCCCAATATGAAATGCCTTATATCTAAACATAATAAAATCAGAATAAAAAAAAGCTAGATTAACCCTTTCGTTACCATATTTCTGACCAAAATACACCCCTTATGTGTTTCAATTAATTTCTGACATAATCATAAATTTAGTCTGGTTTCATTAAACGACTCTAACTTTTTTATTTATCAACATATTAATGTGATTTTTGGAAGATAATTTAACGAAAGGTTCTCAACTAATTCTATACCAAAATTTTTGTCACAGAGTGACTCTAATTACAGGTAAATTCAACAAAATATAAAATTATCTAAATTTTTGTTCAAACATCGCTATAGAAAATGGGTTATTAGCTAATATTCAATTGGATATAGAACAAAATATTATTATAGAAGAGTTGTGCACATTACTGGATTCATCAGGTGAATTTAAACACACAAAAGACAGGTGTACCATAAAGGTATAAATAAAACAAAAGACTGGAATTTGTCTGTGAAGAAAACTAAAAAAAAAAATACACACACACCATCAACTAGATAAAATAAGCTCTCCCATATACATAGATACACATAAATATACAATAATGATTTACAAAATAAATTAATTAAAATTCATCACTCACCTTACAGGTAAATTAAAATTACACAAAGAAAAATAAAAACGAAGTAAATTTGAAAATATTTATAAAATGAAATCACACATATATACAAATCAAACAATATTTCTATCATGAAAACTTGTAAAGCACCCTGCTCTACATAATGCAACCTTGCAGAATGCACATTGGAAAGTTGTTTCAACAGCCCTTCCACTAGGAGCTTTTCTTTTTTGATGAAGGCATTCGCGACACTGCTTTTTGCGACCCTCAATTTTTCCTAATTTATGGAGATCGGCCGAATTCAGAGGGATATCTCTCTGGCAGGCTTTGCTTTTTCTCCCTACAGTTATTTTTTTTGAGGAATAACCAGCTCTTAGTTGCGTTGCTACATCTGCACGGAACTGCAGATGATCGCATCGCTTTCGAACTGGCCCCGATTTGGTATATAGTATAAACGCATTAGTGATACTCATATTTACTATATACCAAACCAGGTATCACCACCATTTATTCCCCGGTCTGCCAAATGGATAATAAGACATCATCTGATTCAGCCGATCTACACCACCCATGTACCTGTTATAATCGAAGTTCACAAATGGCGTGCCATTTTCATCTACATGTGGCCGTGCACAGGTAGACAGAAAATTAATTCTGCCTCTTATCTCTGTATGCGGTTGCTAGCAAATTTCCTTTCTGCCGTTGAATTATTTCACCTTTTTTTCTTAATTTTGCTTTTTTTATATCCAACGGCAGTCCTTTTCTAATAGCGATCACTGTAGCACATGAATGTATTGCCACAGTATCTAAATTCTCCGAAAGTTTGACCGAACTGAAAAAGCGGTAAAAAAATAATATACGGCCCTGGTTATGGTATGGAAGTGATAAATTCCAGACCACATCATACCCTAGGCCATGCTGACTTACATAATTGTCTCTTTTGCCAGTACAAAATTCAAATCCAGAGCATTACCCAGTATTTGATTCACAAATCTTCCAAACTTTGATCCCCCATTTTGTGGGCTTTCCTGGCATATATTGCCGAAAACGCACTCGGCCTTTATAGCCCACCATACCCTCATCAATTGATAGATGTCTCCCTGGTCTATAGACTGTTTTATATGTGTTTTGAATACAGTCTATGAGGGGTTTTAAATAAGGGATCAAAGTCTGGTTCTCCACGTACTAGTGTACTGCTCGTGTCTCTTACATGTAAGTATTGTGTTAATTTCAAAAACTGTGTCCTCGTCATTATACTTGAGACATAATCGTCTCCAAAGGGTTCATCACTACTCCAGTAATTCGTTATTCTGGGAAGCTTTCTAATGCCCATAATAATATTTATGGCAAAATATGCCTTCATTTCGTTCAAGTTTGTAGGAAACCACAAACTATCCTTTTTTACGCTTTGTTTATATTCAGCGTAACGGTTTGTCTCCGCCGTAATTAATTCAAATAAGCTCATAGGGAAAAGCAAAAAGAAATAGTCTAAAGCTTTACTCTCCTGGGTAAGACTGTGATTTGGTCCAGTTTCTTCAGAAAAATCACTGAAAGAAAGAGTTTTCAAATTTTCATTCCATTCCGGTACCGATTCATTTTCTTTATCGCTATCATCGGAGCTCTCTGATCCACTGCATTCACTTTCGGAAAATGAAACATCGGATTCATCAAAAACCACGTGCGTTTTTTTTTCAGTTACAGATTCATCAAGGTCTTCAATGGAAAATCCTTCGAATTCTGACTCGCTGCTTGACAGAATAAAATTTGTATCCATTTTTTTCACCAGAATTACAAATTTTACAAACAGAACAGGAACAAATTTGGAAAAAAATCTCACAAAATTCACAAATTTAAAAAAACACGTCGATCTTCGTACAAAGCTATAGCTGAAGTGTTTACACAGTATAATCACATGTTTTCACAAATGTACTAATGAGATTTGATCAGATATTCTCATTTAAATATGAATAGGTGATTACGGGCGGTTTGGGCACATGAACCAAAATTTTTTTCGGGCGGCTTTGGGTGGTTTGGTAATGAAAAGGTTAAGAACAAACAATAATAATCAGTCTAACCCCAATAATCCAAGAACTAATAATGATAGTATCCAAATTAATAATCCTGAGAATAATAACATTGTTGATAATGGTATTAATAATAGTAATTGTAATGACAACAACATTATTAGGCCCAATAACCCTATCCAAATATCGAATCACAGTATACTAGATGAATCACTAAACCTAGACCCAATACAGAATAGTGGCACACCCTATAGTACTTCCGCGTTAAATAACGATACTGCTACTACTAATAGAATAACCAGTTACACCTCAAACAGTAATTATGGCAATAATTTTACTAGTCACAATTCCAATATAATTAATAATAATGTTGATAAGGCTTATAGATCTAGCACCAGTATTAACGGCAGAAAGAATAGAGGTAGTGAAACTTTGAACAACTCCAATAGAGGTAATAACAATAATAGTAACGACAGTGTAGGCGTAAACTCTAACTACCCTAGAAGTAACCAAGATAACAATTCTATAAACAGTTACCCTCCACGTGCAAGCATTAGACGGCCTGGTAATTATAAATTTGGGTGCAATTGTGTAACAACATGTTTTTACGTGGAAACTGCCTAGCAAAAAACATAGTCTACTCTTGTGAAATAATTACAGAAGCAAATACTCTCACCTACCTTGGTTGCTCATCCTCCTGGAAATCTAGGTTCTATAACCATAGGTCATCATTTAGACTCAAGCATAAGGCTAATAGCACTTTATTATCACATAGAATATGGGAACTTAAAAACGAAAATATTAACTCCAACCTTAGATGGTCCATAGTTGGATTGGCAGTGATTTATAAAAATAATAGAACTGGTTGCCAGTTATGTTTCTTAGAACTATTGAAAATCATTAGATTCCCCGAGAAGGACAAACTAGTTAATAAAAAATCAGAATTCAAACCAACTTGTATGCATAAACTGATTAAAACCTTTAAATACTATAAGCCTCAAGTCCCCATTTTTAATTTCTAATCACTTCATGATCTTCTTTCATTGGAAATCCCCTCATCTGATCCCTCCTGCCGCTATTCAGGCATTGAATTAATAACTCCTGGGCTTACCCCCAACTACTTACTTATTCAGTTTACTTTCGCCTAGCTAGATTCTGACCCCATATAGTACACACATATTTAATAATCCGAGGTCTCTAAGTCTTATTTATAGAGAAAATATCTAAATAATTTAGTCACTGACTCTAAAATTTCGAATAACACTACAATACACATAGGTCATATTAGCTAACACTAATAACTTCAATAATGTTTATAGCAATATTATACTAGTATTCATTAGTGGATAGGAACCTAGACTCTTTTAACTTCATATAACACTTCTGAAACAATTAAAATAGGAATATAGTAGAAATTGCCCAATGGCATATAATTTACATAAGTAGATAGACCTGAAATTTCTGAAATCACAATATTTTTCCAATCACTATATTATTACTATTATATTATTACTATTATAATTGTTCTTCATACTTTTAATTTTAATTTTAACTTCAATCCTAATTTTCTTTTCATTTTATTTTTTATTTTATTTTTAACACTTTCAATTTACTTTTTACCCCTTCTATTATTATTTATTTATCCTTTTATATATCTTGTCATGTATCTTGTCATGTATTTCCAAATATATTTGATGGCTTCTGATATTTTGATATTTTACAGCATCTTTTTCTGATTTCACCAGTTTTTATTCTGTCAGTATTTTTACTACTTCCAATGCTCCTTCACTATTATATTTTTTTTTAAATGATTATTGTAAAACAATTTTTTTTTAATGATTCTTATAAAATTCTATTCCTATAGAACCTTATATCTCTATATCAATTATTTCACTTATTGTTAATTTGCTGCTCACTTTTATCACTTATATTTATCTTTTTTCTTTTTAAATCATTTCCCTTATTGATCATCACGCATTTCAACATGGTAAATTAGATTTGTCATAGACAGATATAAAAAACATTTAAAAAAAAAAAAAAAAAAAAAAAATGAAGTATATGTAACTCAATCTATTCTTTTAAAGATATGTAGCTCAATCTATTGAGAATAGTATATTATATACTAGCAGAAATACCCGGCGTTGCCCAGGTTAAAGAGAATAATGAAATCTAAAAACGCCGTCTAGACTACGCATCATCTTTATATATAGAGATGTATATACACACACGCACCCAAACACACGTATATATATATGTATATCAATATAAATATATGAAAGTCAATGAAGTTTCGTAAAAGAAGGTGATCATGTACATACTTTCTTGCTGTTGTGATTATAACACCTTGTTGTAAACTATGTTCCTTGTTTTCCCTTGTGGAGCATATACAAATAGGTTTTTTTTTGCTGCCCACTCTTGAGCAGCCAACATACAGTTGTCCATGTGAGAAGCAGGGCTCTTCCAAGAGAAGACCAGCTACAGACAGTGTTTGACCCTGAGATTTGTTTATGGACATGGCAAAAGTCACATGAAGGGGGAATTGTAGTCTTCTGAATGTAAAAGGAATGACTGCTCCTGATGGAGTAAGAGGAATTCTTGGAATAAAGACGTCATCCCCTTTTGCACATCCAGAAAGAATGGTAGCCTCGATAACGTGTGACATCATTTTCTAAATAATGCTCATCTGTTATGTTCGGGTTAAAATTTCATCAACATCAAAAATATATGAATTTTCATGGGAGTTATGGCCGTTATGCAAAGAATATAATTTCCAAATTTCATAAAGATCCATTCAGTACTTTTGACGTAGTTTTGGATAAGAAAACAAATGACTAATGTGTGTGTTTGTGTGCATGTGTATGTGTGTGTGATGGGTGTATATATGTATAGATATCTGTATGCATGTATATATGTATATATGTGTACATATTACATGTACATCTATATATATATATACATCTACACATATGTATACATATACATGTATGTATAGATCTATATATATATATATATATATATATATATATATATATATATATATATATATATATATACATATACATCTATATGTATACATATACATCTCTCTTTCTCTCTCTGTGAAAGTATCTGTCACTACAGTATCGAAATGTGATTGTTTCAGTTAGTGGAATAGTTTCATTTTTAAAGTGAAAGTATTTGACATGAGTGTTTTTGTTTCACTTTTGACACGTAATACTTAAATAGTGGAGGAGATATGTTGCTGTGTGCTCGAACTCTGCAAGAAGTTAATAATTTTTTTTTACTAAAACACAACTGGAACCCTAAGTAAGGCATGTGTAAAATTTGAATGAAATTGGTTGCGTAGTTCTCGAGTTTTAGGGATTCACACAGACAGACAGACAGACAGACAGACAGACACACACACATTCTCATTTTTATATATATAGATAACTGGTACATACTCAAAATCAAGATATACACTTATAAGGTATATTGTATGTGTGGAAACATAGATAGACGTGAGTGCAGGTGTGCTGATACTATACATGGAGATATCTATATCAGGACGTATGTTTAAGGATATGTGGATATGTGAGTGTATGTATATGGTTACTAGGGTGTAACTATAGATGTGTGGAGATGTATGTGTATATTCATGCATTCAGAATTTTGCATAACGAGGCGTACGTGTATACGCTCGAGCATGTTAGCAGGCGTATCTGTATAAGTGCATGTGTATACACACATAAACATATACTATGACTTCTAAGTAAGTGTATGTACCCATGTAATAGAGAAGTTTATAAAGCTAGGAATTTTTAGTAGTGTGTATGGGTAAACTGACCACTCATCACAATGATATCAAATTACAACCTTAATCTATATTTCAAGGAGTGGCCTAAGAAATTATTTATGACCACTACAATCCCATCCAAGGCAACATCATGTTCTCAACTCTATAGTATTTTATCTCTTTATGTCTTATTCTACATTATGGTTTTATTTATTTTATTTCTTTTGTTACTTTATTCCAATTTCGCTAAATCTTATTTATATATGTATCTAACTTTATTATCCTTATTTTTAGTTTTATTACTCTGGATTTGACTTCTCTTACTTTTATATTTCATTTTATTTTTTAATTTTAACTTTTACTTTATTTTTTACTTTTGATCTTCTCTTTCTATCACATACACACTAGTTAAATATAATCCAATCTATTTAACATTCACTCTATGCTGAATTGTGGTACAGTATGGGCAGATTTTTGAAATCCAATGAACATTTATGAAGATATAGGCACAGGAGTGGCTGTGTGGTAAGTAGCTTGCTTACCAACCACATGGTTTCAGGTTCAGTCCCACTGCGTGTCACCTTGGGCAAGTGTCTTCTACTATAGCCTCGAGTCGACCAAAGCCTTGTGAGTGGATTTGGTAGCCGGAAACTGAAAGAAGCCCATCGTATATATGTATGTATGTGTGTTTGTGTGTCTGTGTTTGTCCCACCATCATTGCTTGACAACCAATGCTGGTGTGTTTACGTCCCCATAACTTAGCGGTTCGGCAAAAAGTGACCGATAAAATAAGTACTAGGCTTCCAAAGAATAAGTCCTGGGGTCGATTTGCTCGACTAAAGGCGGTGTTCCAGCATGGCCGCAGTCAAATGACTGAAACAAGTAAAAGAGTAAAAGAGTATATAACTTTTTAAAGGATAAACCTATTATAATGGGTAATACTAAATGGATTTTTTTCTTTTTCTCTTTCTTTTTCTTTTTCCTTTGTGATGTAATCTTTGGACTAGCAATGTTTGCAGCTGAAGATAGCTTTAAACCATCCTTTATATCAACAATATATACTGATGTAATGACAGATTGTGTATAAAGCTTGACACACTTGTACCGCGATATCCTTTGTGTTCTGTTTTCACTTTACGTTTGATATATTCTTTCACCTCTGCCACTATCTCGCATATACAGGTGGTTACACTTATCAAGTATTACCTGTAAACTTAGAGTACCTACGTGGTATATATATATATATATATATATATATATTCGCCATGATAGATCACTTGCCACTAAACTCTTTTCTATTTTCTCTCCCTGTTTATTTCTGTGTTCCTTTCTGTCGAAGAGTATAGGCTTGAAACGTAAAAGACTCTCACTTCCCGAGTGTTAAACTAATACATCTGTTTGTTGTTTACACACCCGTCTTCATCTTTTGTTTTTTTTTGTAAATTCTCACTATATATATATATATATATCATCATCATCGTTTAACGTCCGCTTTCCATGCTAGCATGGGTTGGACGATTTGACTGAGGACTGGTGAAACCGGATGGCAACACCAGGCTCCAATCTAATTTGGCAGAGTTTCTACAGCTGGATGCCCTTACTAACGCCAACCACTCAGAGAGTGTAGTGGGTGTGCGTGTATTTATAAAATTATATACATATACGGAAGCACTTATGCACACACATATACAAACATGAGTATATATAAATATAAATATATCATCATCATCATCATCATCATCGTTTAACGTCCGCTTTCCATGCTAGCATGGGTTGGACGATTTGACTGAGGACTGGTAAAACTGGATGGCAACACCAGGCTCCAATCTAATTTGGCAGAGTTTCTACAGCTGGATGCCCTTCCTAACGCCAACCACTCAGAGTGTAGTGGGTGCTTTTACGTGTCACCCGCACGAAAACGGCCACGCTCGAAATGGTGTCTTTTATGTGCCACCCACACAAGAGCCAGTCCAGGGGCACTGGCAACAATCTTGCTCGAAAACCCTACAAGGCCAGTCAGGCAGTACTGGCAACGGTCACGCTCAGGATGGTACATCTTATGTGCCACCTGCACAAGAGCCAGTCCAGGGGCACTGGCAACGATCTCACTTGGCTTGCCGGGTCTTCTCACGCACAGCACATTTCCAAAGGTCTCGGTCAGTAGTCATCGCCTCGGTGAGGCCCAATGTTCGAAGGTCTTGCCTCACCACCTCAGCCCAGGTCTTCCTGGGCCTACCTCTTCCACGGGTTCCCTCAACTGTTAGGGAGTGGCACTTTTTCATGCAGCTATCCTCATTCATTCTCACCACATGTCCAAACCAGCGCAATCGTCTCTCTTGCACACCACAACTGATGCTTCTTATGTTCAACTTTTCTCTCAAGATACTTACACTCTGATGGGTATGCACATTTACATTACACATCCAGCGGAGCATACTGGCTTCATTCCTTGCGAGCTTACGCATGTCCTCAGCAGTCACAGCCCATGTTTCACTGCCATGTAGCATGGCTGTTCGTACACATGCGTCATACAGTCTGCCTTTTACTCTGAGTGAGAGTCCCTTTGTCGCCAGCAGAGGTAAGAGCTCTCTAAACTTGACCCAGGCTATTCTTATTCTAGCAGTTACACTTTCAGCGCAACCACCCCCACTACTAACTTGGTCACCCAGATAGCGGAAGCTATCAACTACCTCTAGTTTTTCTCCCTGGAATGAGATAGAAGTTGTTTCCTGTTTGTTTACAGTGTTTATTGCACCTGCACATCTGCCACATACAAAGACTAACTTTGTAGTTAATCTGCCTTTGATATTGCTGCACCTCTTATGTGTCCATAGCTTGCACCGGGTACATCTTATAGAGTAACTACCTACTCCTTTACTGAATACTGAGCAGGGCCATCTACCTGAAGGGGTTTGTGTTTTATCTACCTTCCTACTTATTAGGATTTTGGTTTTAGCTAGGTTGACTCTAAGGCCCTTCGATTCTAGTCCTTGCTTCCACACCTTAAACTTCTCCTCTAGTTCTGATAGTGACTGCGCAATTAGTGCAAGGTCATCAGCATAGAGGAGCTCCCAGGGGCAACCTGTCTTGAATTCCTCTGTGATCGCTTGGAGGACTATGATAAATAGGAGGGGACTGAGGACGGAACCTTGGTGGACCCCTACCTCTACCCGGAATTCATTACTGTACTCATTTCCAACCCTCACCTTACTGACAGCATCTCTGTACATGGCTCGCACAGCTCTTACTAACCATTCTTCTATCCCAAGTTTCCTCATTGACCACCAGATAAGGGATCGGGGGACCCTGTCAAAGGCTTTCTCCATGTCAACGAAGGCCAGGTACAGAGGTTTATCCTTGGCTAGATATTTCTCCTGCAGCTGTCTCACTAGAAATATGGCATCAGTGGTGCTTTTACCTGGCACGAACCCAAACTGCATCTCATCTAAATTGATTTGCTCCCTAATTAGTTGGGCTATGACCCTCTCCGTAACTTTCATAACCTGATCTAACAGCTTGATGCCTCTGTAATTATTAGTATCTAAAGCGTCACCTTTACCTTTGTAGCAGTTTACTATGGTGCTGCTACACCAGTCATTGGGTATGACTCCTTCGTGTATCACCTGGTTCGTAATACGGGTGACTAGGCTGTAGCCAACACTGCCAGATATTTTGAGCATCTCTGCAGTGATTCCTGATGGGCCGGGGGCTTTCCCTGTCTTCATACTCTTAATTGCTTTATCTACCCTGGTACTGTCAACTCGGATAGCTGGTCCCTCTGTTGGGTCGACATACAGCAGGCTCTCTTTCTCCCATTCATTCTCTTTATTAAGCAATCTATCGTAGTGGCATCTCCAGACCTCTTTCTTTGCAGCCTCATTTAGTGCAAGCGTACCATCATCCATGCGCACACATTTCTCTCCTACAACATCACTATTCTCTCTCCTACACAGTCTTGCAACACGAAATACCTCGAGTCTTTGGTCCTCACGGCGCAGAACATTGGCAAATCTTTTCTTATCTGCTTCCCCTCTGGCTAAATAAACCTGTCGCCTAGCTTCCCTTCTGGCAGATTGGTACAATTCCCTGCTACCACCGTTCTTCCAGTCCTTCCAAGCTTGTTTCTTTTGTCTAATAGCCCCGTCTACATCCTTGTTCCACCACCACGTTACTCTGGGTCGAGAGGGGACTTTACACCAGCCACAGATCTGGTCTGTGGCTCTCAACAGGTTGTCCCGCAGAAATCTCCAATTGTCTTCCACGTTGTATGATGCTATATCTCCTTCTATTTCGTCAAATGCTTCAAGTAACTTGTCTCTAAGTCTCTGTCCATTTGCAGGGTCTTTAAGTTTCCATACCCTTCTCCTCCAAGCCGGTCTACTTCTGGGCACCCATTTTGCCTTGATCTCGAAGTCGCTAACTACTAATCTGTGTTGGGGTGTACATTCTTCGCCAGGGAGGGTTTTGGCATTTATAAGCCTCCCTCTTTCTTTAGTTCTGGCGAGGATGTAGTCGATTTGGCTAGAGTGTCTTCCGGATTGGTAGGTGACTAGGTGACAGGCAGGTTTCCTGAAGTTGGTATTGCAAACCATAAGATCGGTTGCATCACAGAACTCCAGCAGTCTGGTTCCCTCCTCGTTGCGGGAACCGAAGCCATAGCCTCCATGTATGCCATGGAAGCCTCCAGCACGACGTCCGACATGACCATTGAAGTCACCAGCCACAAAGAGAAGGTCTCTGTCTCTTGTCGACGAGGTAGTTTGCAAGAGGGTGTCATAGAATTGGTCTTTCAGCCCAACCGGGAGCCCCGGTTGAGGTGCATAGGCTGAGATGACAGTAGCTAGCCTATGATGAAGCACTAGTCTAATCTTAAGTACTCTGTCACATACTCTAACTACCGCGATTACCTTATCAACCCATTTCTCTGCTAGAAGTATTCCTACGCCCCCGACTCCGTCAGTGTTCCCTGCCCAGAAAAACTTGTACCTGTGTTCTTTGCCTGTGAGGAACCTCGCAGAACCTCCTCTCCATCTTACTTCTTGGATGCAGCACAGATCTACACGTCGCCGTTCAAGCATCTCAACAATCTCACCAGACCTACCTTTCAGCGTGCCGACGTTGAGAGTGCCAATCCTGACAGTGTGGGAGGAGTGGGTGTCAGGGGAGTGGGCCCGTGTGACCCTGGGATGGGGGTAAGCAGTGTCGTGAACCTGAAAAGAAAGCTTGCATTTGGCAGAGTTCATAAACAAAAACAATACCTACAATCTTCATATACTACCCAATCTTTATGCGCTATAAGATTGATAAGAGAGGGGGTATAAGGTCACAGGCAGTGTTCGCGGAAGATGATCTAAAAAGACTTCCGGTGCTGGTGGAGGGGGTGGGAGGGCGGGCGTACCGCGGGCTAATGGAGCTTCGTCGTGGGTTCTATTAGCATAGAGATTCCAGTACGAAATTGTGGTGGAGTTGGAAAGCGAGCTGGTTATATGTTTGGGGTTCGCGTGCGAGTCGAAGAGGAAATGGTGGAAGTGGTGATTCAGAGAGAGAGAGAGAGATAGAATACAATAGGGAGGGAGAGGGAGAGGCAGCAGTACAACATGCTGGTCAAATTCGTTAGGTTTTAAGAAATAGGTTGAAAGAAACACAGCAGTGTTTAAACGTGAGATTAAATGCTTGAATCGGTAACAGAAATGAGAGTTAAAAATCGTAATTTTTAAAGGGGGTTAGAGACAAATTTCAGTCAGGTTTGGGCTAAGGAGCAAACTTCAACAAGTAGAGGTGAAGACGATAGATCGCGTGAAATAGAGAAAAAAATACATAAATAATCATGAATTCAAGACAAATGTATAGTTAGAGAAAACGAAGTGGGGTGGTGGAAGGGGAGCGCATCAGAAGGGATAATATATGAAAAATAGGAATGACTTAGCTATTGTTCATGTCTTGGTGAGCTTTGTCGCGGGCTAATGGAGCTTCGTCGTGGGTTCTATTAGCATAGAGACTCCAGTACGAAATTGTGGTGGAGTTGGAAAGCGAGCTGGTTATATGTTTGGGGTTCGCGCGCGAGTCGAAGAGGAAATGGTGGAAGTGGTGATTCAGAGAGAGAGAGAGATAGAATACAATAGGGAGGGAGAGGGAGAGGCAATATATACATATACATAACACTGGTTAAAAAATAAACATCAGAATTGGGTAAAAAATTTTATATCATCCCAATATATTCAAACTGTTGAACATAATACATATTAAAATACTAGGGCGTTCAGCACAAAAAGCCTGAAGGTATAAGAATATACATATACACACATATGAAAACATGTGAAAAACCTGTAAAGAACGATGCATATGAAAGTATATGAAGAAAATATGAATGTATATATAGCAAGGTGACTAAAAGTTAAGTAAATATTAAATAGTAAACTAGTAAAAGTAAAGGGAGTCCAAAATAATGTCCATCGTAAAGTGTAAAAAGGAATTCAAATCAAGAATCCAGAATAATATCCATTGTAAAGTGCAAGAAGGAATTCAAGTCTACAGCCCTTTCAGGAGTCACTGCCACAACCCATTAACACCTGTTTGATAGTGTTAAAAAAAAAAATTATGAATTATAGACTAATCCTTGCTGATACTATTATGTTTTTAAATTTTAAATTTTTCAATTCTTAGGCTAATTAATTGGTACACACACTAAATAAATGTTTCTTCTTTCCTTGTAATAATAACAGATTACCAGCATGTGAAACCTCTTTCGTAAAGATATATTCTATTTTGTTGATGATGGGGCATTTGCCGGTTTGGTGTTTTAATGTGTTACTAGATTGTGGTAGTGGCTCCTGAAGAGGCTGCAGACTTGAATTCCCTTTTACACATTATGATGGACGTTATTTTGGATTCCTTTTACCTTTAATAGTTTACTAGCTTACATTTTTAAAACTTTCACTCACCTTTCTACATATACATTCATATTTTCTTCATGTGTTTTCATATGCTTTCATACACATTGTTCTTTACAGGTTTTTCACACATTGTTATATGTGCGTATATGTATATTCTTATACCTTCGAGTTTCGTGCGCTGAATGCTCTTGTATTTTAATATGTATTTATTTATGTTCAACAGTGTGAATATTTGTTTGCCCAATTCTGATGTTTATTTTTTAACCTCAGTTTTTTTTACTTGAGCACTTCTATCTGTAGCTCTATATTTATTTTATTTATCAATTCCTATAAGGAGAAACAAAATTTAAAAATTAGAGACTTAAATTAAATATCTTATCCACACATCCCACTGATGCAATGCTGAGACAAGTCACTGAAGCTGTCTGTATACAGGAGTACAAACCCTCTCTCAACCGTAAATCTGAGTGGGGTAACATCCAGATTCCACTCGGGAGTACACCTCTATAGACACCCTTCTCTCTCTTTTACATGTGGAATTCCATTCCATACATACAGGTTGAGATGCGTAATACATACATATATGTAGTTATATATAACCGTATGAGCGTATATAGTTTGATATGTATGTACGTATGTGTAGATGTATGTGTGTGTGCACGTGTGTGTATGTGTTGTGCGTTGTGTATGTGACTATATGAGTGTGTGCATGCATGTGCGTATGAGTATGTGTAGATACATCTATGTGTGGTATGTTTATGTGTGAAAAAAAAAAAGGTTATAATAAAAAAAAATGCATATTTGAATTTTAACCGTTATCCTTGTATTAGTGTCATATATATTTGTATGTGTGTATGTGTGTGTGTATATATGTATAGGTATAATGATGGATAAGCATATATGCGTGTATACTTTAAGATTATACATATATTTGTGAGTGTGTGTGAGTGTCAATATGATTGTGTGTACTTGTATATATATGTATAAGCAAGGTTATATATGTGCATATATGTATCTAAGACATTGTATCAATTCACCGTTAGATGATGGTGAGAGGGACGAACGCACACACACACATATATGTGTGTGTGTGTTTACTTATGTGTATATGCATATGTATATGTGTGCGTATATACAACCCTCAACAAAGTAACAGTCATGTATACAACTTGAACTGATTCACATATCAGTACATAAACATACGTTCACATGTACATACATATGTACACACACACACACACACAAATACGTCTACACACTTACCCTATTACTCACGTACATCCATAAGTACATACGCACACATGCATACGCATGTACACAGATGCATATGCGCACACATGTGCATGTACATACATACATACATACATACATACACACATACGTATATATCATGAACTAACTGTTACTTTCTCAGATGCAGCACAAAATTTTGTCAATGAACAGGTCGCGGTCTCAAAGCGACGAAAATATTTTGACAAATTAAATTTAAATGTTGAAGTGAATCTAACAGATTTTGTGTGTTATTTTAAATGGCTTATAAACACCTTCCACGCTGCAATTGTTTATATATATATATATATAAACATCTCATACCTTCGCGCTTTAGTTTGCCCTCTATTATTTATCTTGTTTCTCTCCATGAAGTTCAATTGAATTCAGTTGTTGTCTTAAATTCATACTTATTCATTTTCTAAGCTTCCTAAATTCATGCTACGTTATATTCTATTCACCTAGAATTCATTGCTCTTTTAAAAATTACGATTTATGCATTGTTGTCTCTCAAATATTTAAAATCTACAATTAAGAGCCCTATCTACTCGCTGACGGTACCTACCCACCCCTACCCATTTTCCTTTATTCAAAAATTCTTATCGCTCCTTAAAATTATGGCTTTTAAGTGTTGATTTCTCAGCCCAAGAATTACAGCGTGATGGGCTGCTTGACTGGTCTCCCCCCTCTCTCTCTCTTTATATATATATATATGATGATGATGATCTTTTCTCCCGCCATGCCTCTGTCTACCCCTCCATCCTCTCTCTCTCTCTCGTAGTTTTTCCTTAAGGTCTTCAGGTTCTGGCTATATATAAATGAGAAATCCATTCTAAATTATCTCGCTGACATACTACGACGAAATCTCCAAGATGCAGATAAGATAGAGATTTTTATTTATTTACGGCCTCAAACATCTCATACCTTCGCGCTTTAGTTTGCCCTCTATTATTTATCTTGTTTCTCTCCATGAAATTCAATTCAATTCAGTTGTTGTCTTAAATTCATACTTATTCATTTTCTAAGCTTCCTAAATTCATGCTACGTTATATTCTATTCACCTAGAATTCATTGCTCTTTTAAAAATTACGATTTATGCATTGTTGTCTCTCAAATATTTAAAATCTACAATTAAGAGCCCTATCTACTCGCTGACGGTAAACCGCCCTCCCACCCCCTCCACCGGAAGTTCATTCCTCTGTCATCCTGTCAACCTCGGCTGTCTCCCGGAACCCATCTAGTGGCCTTGGCCATCCTCTCCCCTACCTTTGGGTAGCGCATTAAGTTTGAGAAATGTTTGCAGGTTGTAGGTACTGTTTTGCTTATGAATTCTTCCAATTGCAAGTTTTCTTTTCAGGTACACGACACTGCTTTTCCCCTTCCCAGGATACAGGCCTACACCCCCAACACCCATACTGTTAGGATTGGCACTCTCAACGTCGGCACGCTGAAAGGTAGATCTGGTGAAATTGTTGAGATGCTTGAACGGAGACGCGTGGATATGTGCTGCATCCAGGAAGTAAGATGGAGAGGAGGTTCTGCGAGGTTCCTCACAGGCAAAGAACACAGGTACAAGATTTTCTGGGCAGGGAACACTGACGGGGCCGGGGGGGTAGGAATACTTCTAGCGGAGAAATGGGTGGATAAGGTAATCGAGGTCGTTAGAGTAAGTCACAGAGTACTTAAGATCAGACTAGTGCTTCATCATAGATTAGCTACTGTCATCTCAGCCTATGCACCTCAACCGGGGCTACCAGATGGTCTGAAAGACCAATTCTATGACACCCTCTTGCAAACTACCTCATTGACGAGTGACAGGGACCTTCTCTTTGTGGCTGGAGACTTCAACGGTCATGTCGGACGTCGTGCTGGAGGCTTCCATGGCATACATGGAGGCTATGGCTTCGGTTCCCGCAACGAGGAGGGAACCGGACTGCTGGAGTTCTGTGATGCAACCGATCTTATGGTCTGCAATACCAACTTCAGGAAACCTGCCAGTCACCTAGTCACCTACCGCTCCGGCAGACACTCTAGCCAAATCGACTACATCCTCGCCAGAAATAGGGAAAGAGGGCGGCTTATAAATGCCAAAACCTACCCTGGCGAAGAATGTACCCCACAACATAGATTAGTAGTTAGCGACTTTGGGATCAAGGCAAAATGGGTGCCCAGAATTAGACAGGCTTGGAGGAGAAGGGTGTGGAAGCTTAAAGACCCTGCAAACGGACAGAGACTTAGAGACAAGTTACTTGAAGCATTTAACGAAATAGAAGGGGATATAGCATCATACCACGTGGAAGACAATTGGAGATTTCTGCGGGACAACCTGTTGAAAGCCACCGACCAGATTTGTGGGTGGTGTAAGGTCCCCTCCCGACCCAGAGTAACGTGGTGGTGGAACAAGGAGGTAGACAGGGCTATTAGACAAAAGAAACAGGCTTGGAAGGACTGGAAGAACGGTGGTAGCAGGGAATTGTACCAATGTGCCAGAAGGGAGGCTAGGCGACAGGTTTATTTAGCCAGAGGGGAAGCAGTTAAGGAAAGATTTGCCAATGTTCTGCGCCGTGAGGACCAAAGACTCGAGGTATTTCGTGTTGCAAGACAGTGTAGGAGAGAGAATAGTGATGTTGTAGGAGAGAAATGTGTTCGCATGGATGATGGTACGCTTGCATTAAATGAGGATGCAAAGAAAGAGGTCTGGAGATGCCACTACGATAGATTGCTTAATAAAGAGAATGAATGGAAGGAAGAGAGCCTGCCATATGTCGACCCAATAGAGGGACCAGCTATCCGAGTTGATAGTACCAGGGTAGATAAAGCAATTAAGAGTATGAAGACCGGGAAAGCCCCCGGCCCATCAGGAATCACTGCAGAGATGCTCAAAATATCTGGCAGTGTTGGCTATAGCCTAGTCACCCGTATTACGAACCAGGTGATACACGAAGGAGTCATACCCAATGACTGGTGTAGCAGCATCATAGTCAACTGCTACAAAGGTAAAGGTGACGCTTTAGATACAAATAATTACAGAGGCATCAAGCTGTTAGATCAGGTTATGAAAGTTACAGAGAGGGTCCTAGCCCAACTAATTAGGGAGCGAATCAATTTAGATGAGATGCAGTTTGGGTTCGTGCCAGGTAAAAGCACTACTGATGCCTTATTTCTAGTGAGACAGTTGCAGGAGAAATACCTAGCTAAGGATAAACCTCTGTACCTGGCTTTCGTTGACATGGAGAAAGCCTTTGACAGGGTCCCCCGATCCCTTATCTGGTGGTCAATGAGGAAACTTGGGATAGAAGAATGGTTAGTGAGAGCTGTGCGAGCCATGTACAGAGATGCTGCCAGTAAGGTGAGGGTTGGAAATGAGTACAGCAATGAATTCCGGGTAGAGGTAGGGGTCCACCAAGGTTCCGTCCTCAGCCCCCTCTTATTTACCATAGTCCTCCAGGCAATCACAGAGGAGTTCAAGACAGGTTGCCCCTGGGAGCTCCTCTATGCTGATGACCTTGCCCTAATTGCGGAGTCACTATCAGAACTAGAGGAGAAGTTTCAGGTGTGGAAGCAAGGTCTAGAATTGAAGGGCCTTAGAGTCAACCTAGCTAAAACCAAAATCCTAATAAGTAGGAAGGTAGATAAAACACAAACCCCTTCAGGTAGATGGCCCTGCTCAGTATGTAGAAAAGGAGTAGGTAGTAACTCTATAAGATGTACCCGGTGCAAGCTATGGACACATAAGAGGTGCAGCAACATCAAAGGCAGGTTAACTAGCAAGTTAGTTTTTGTTTGTGGCAGATGTTCAGGTGCAATAAAGACTGCAAACAAACAGGAAATAACTTCTATCTCATTCCAGGGTGAAAAACTAGAGGTAGTCGATAGCTTCCGCTATCTGGGCGACCAAGTTAGTAGTGGGGGTGGGTGCACTGAAAGTGTAGCTGCAAGAATAAGAATAGCCTGGGCAAAGTTTAGAGAGCTCTTACCCCTGCTGGCGACAAAGGGACTCTCACTCAGAGTAAAAGGCAGATTGTATGACGCATGCGTACGAACAACCATGCTACATGGCAGTGAAACATGGGCTGTAACTGCTGAGGACATACGTAAGCTCGCAAGGAATGAAGCCAGTATGATCCGTTGGATGTGTAATGTCAATGTGAATACCCGTCAGAGTGTAAGTATCTTGAGTGAAAAGCTGAACATTAGAAGCATCAGTTGTGGCGTGCAAGAGAGACGATTGCGCTGGTATGGACATGTGGTGAGAATGGAGGAGGATAGCTGCGTGAAAAAGTGCCACACCCTAACAGTTGAGGGAACCCGTGGAAGAGGTAGGCCCAGGAAGACCTGGGCTGAGGTGGTGAGGCAAGACCTTCGTACATTGGGCCTCACCGAGGCGATGACTACTGACCGAGACCTTTGGAAATGTGCTGTGCGTGAGAAGACCCGGCAAGCCAAGTAAGATCGTTGCCAGTGCCCCTGGACTGGTTCTTGTGCGGGTGGCACATGAGATGCACCATTTTGAGAGTGGCCGTTGCCAGTACCGCCTGACTGGCTCCTGTAGGATTTTCGAGCGAGATCGTTGCCAGTGCCCCTGGACTGGCTTGTGCGGGTGGCACATAAAAGACAACATTTCGAGCGTGGCCGTTTTCGTGCGGGTGACACGTAAAAGCACCCACTACACTCTCTGAGTGGTTGGCGTTAGGAAGGGCATCCAGCTGTAGAAACTCTGCCAAATCAGACTGGAGCCTGGTGTTGCCATCCGGTTTCACCAGTCCTCAGTCAAATCGTCCAACCCATGCTAGCATGGAAAGCAGACGTTAAACGATGATGATGATGATGATGATGATATATATACACACACACACATATATATACATAGACACATACATATATATATATATATACATACACACATATATACATACATACACACATATATACATATACATACATATATATATATACACACATGATAGTAGGGTATATGTGGGAGCGATAAAAAACAATATGAAACAGAGACTTAATTATCACAACTATACATTTAGAAACAGAAATAGGAGAAATTCTACAGGGTTAAGTAGCTACATATGGGAACTTATAGATAGGAGAATCCGTATATATATATATATATATATATATATATATAAGGCAAGGTGTATGTGTGTGTGTGTGTGTACATGAATGTAGTTTATGCACGTCCACAAATTAGCACGCATCTCGCTCCAATTTTAGGAGGAGATTCGTCATGACCCTATTTGCATTTTTGTCAACTTTTTCTCTCAGAGGCACCCGCGTATAGCTGTAAAAATCGATTTTCAACCATAACCTTTACCAATTTTGAAGTTTGCACCTGAAGGAGAGAGAGAGAAATTGTATGTTTGTGAGAGGGAGGGTGAGGGAAAGATACATTTTGTTTGCCAGCGTCTAACTAAAAAGTAAAGAAAAAGTGGGAGAGGGCGCGATTTCTTAACAGTTGTGGTAAACAACAAACAACAAGCAAAAAGAAAAAATACCTTCTCTCTCTCTCCCTTACACACACATGCCAGTTATCTCTCTTTCTTTCTTTCTCTCCCTCTCACACAAACAGCAACAACAACATTACACACAAAACACATATTGCCAAAAAGAAATAGACACTATCTTTTTATAGTGAGTATGCTAGACAGAAAGTGTGGTGTGTATGTTTAGTTCTTTTGTTAGTGTAAGTGTATGGGAATATAATTTATGCACGTCCACAAATTAGCACGCATGTCACTCCAATTATTATGTGTATTTATTTTCTCTAAGTTGATAATTAACTCCGACAAAATATATTGGTTAATAGATACCAGGGTAGCAAAGATCACAAAATGACTGTGGTGTAACTCCTGTTTATGAGGTAGAAACTCCTTTAAAAAGTTATATACTCTTTTACTTGTTTCAGTCATTTGTCTGCGGCCATGCTGGAGCACCGCCTTCAGTCGAGCAAATCGACCCCAGGACTTATTCTTTGGAAGCCTAGTACTTATTCTGTTGGTCTCTTTTGCCGAACCGCTAAGTTACGGAGTACGTAAACACACCACAATCGGTTGTCAAGCGTTAGTGGGGGGACAGACACAGACACACACACACATATATATATATACATATATATGACGGGCTTCTTTCTACCAAATCCACTCACAAGGCTTTGGTCGGCCCGAGGCTATAGTAGTAGACACTTGCCCAAGGTACCACACAGTGGGACTGAACCCGGAACCATGTGGTTGGTAAGCAAGCTACTTACCACACAGCTACTCCTGTGCCTGTGTACAATAATAAAAATAGAAAATGTTGATTATGTATTAACGAAATTTTTTTTTCAATTGGGGGTAAAATTCTGCATATTGACAATTTTAAGGAACATAACGTTTCCTGTCTTCATAAAATTGGGTATACCTTTTCCAAATATAACTAGAACCTTGTATTAAAATGCTCCTACTGACATAATAGTAATTATTTAGAGTTAACCATTCTTACTATATTATATTGTATTAGGTAATATGTGATAATTATGCAGGTATATATATATAAAGAAGGGTATATATTAATTTACATATAATTATATATGTGAGTATTTATTACTATAGATACTACTTCTGTATTTATATGTGTGTGGAGGTGTGTGTATATTTGTATATTTCAGCAAACACTTGTATGTATGTGAATGTATATGTATGTATTTATATATGCATGCACATATATGAAGGTCTAAGTAGGTATGTATTTATATTTATGTATGTATATATTTGTGCAAGCAATTGTATATTATATATGAATTTGGAATTTGAAATCTGAAATCGAAATTGAACTGAATCCGATGACTGGCACCCATGCCAACCTCTACTTCATTGGACACTAAACTCTGCTTGTGAAGACCTGTTGGGGCAAGTGAAATCGAAATTGAACCATACTCGATGACTGGTCACTGCGCCAGTCGAGCACTAACAGCACTCTCGAGCATGTTCATTGCCAGAACAGCTGTCTGGCTACCATGGTAGCAGCCCGTAAATAGCACCATTAAAGTGTAATTGTTACCAGTGTTGCCTGCTAGCACTTGTGCTGGTGGCACTTTAGAAAATCATTCGAGTGAGGTCATTGCTAGCGCCACTTGACTGGCTCCCATGCACGTGGCACATAAAAAACACCTTTTTGAGCGTAACCGTTGCCAGTACCGTGTGACTGACCCTTGTGCCGGTGGCACGTAAAAGCACCTACTACATTCAGGGAGTGCTTGGCGTTAGGAAGGGCATCCAGCTGTAGAAACTCTGCCAAATTAGATTGGAGCCTGGTGTTGCCATCCGGTTTCACCAGTCCTCAGTCAAATCGTCCAACCCATGCTAACATGGAAAGCGGACGTTAAACGATGATGATGATGATGATGATGATACGCATATGTATGTATATGATTATAGACTATGATGTGCAACCCAATTATATAACCAAGGATTTGATTGATTGATTGATTAATTAATTAATTATTTAATTAATTGGATGGCTGATTAATAAGTTGTTTGAGCTATTTAAATCTAGAGTTACCTCTCTTTGCTCCAGTTGTTTTATTTATTTACTAGCAGTATAACCCGACGTTGTCCGGGTGTGACTTATTACGCTATCTACGAGAAGTCTTGCTAGGTGAAAATCAACTGAAAAAGAAAGCCTTACAACGTAAAAACCCTTATGATGGAAATATGTTCATAATTCAAAAGATGATGAAATTAATAGGGAAAGTCTGAAGGCTGTTTTGCGTAACATTATTAAGCGTACGTAAATTTCATCCGTCTAATTGGCTATAGAAATGCTTGGGCAAAACAACTTTTGCGCTGCCCTGATTATACATAGCAGGGTAATCCCTTTTAGCAGGAGCTAGGATGGCAATTTGTGATGAAGCAATTGCTGGCAATCTGTTGCTACACAGTTTTGCCTAAATTCTATCAGATTGGGCAGAAGATGTTGATGCACCATTTTGCATTATGTTCAAAGTAGCTTCTGGAATGTGGTGAATTGCTGCAGTCTGTTGCTGTCATTTTAAACAGGTTGCTTTCTTTCCCCAGCAAACTCTCTTCTTTGGAGGCATAATCCATGTATATATTAAACAGAACAACAAAAGTTATAATAGATGGCAGGGTCAGTAGTTTTCACATTTCTGAAATTTTTCAGATTAACACCTACACGATTACCAAACCCTAACCCTAATCCTAACCCTAACACTAACCCTGACCCTAGAACTGTAACCCTAACCGTAACCGTAACCCTGACACCCTAATGAAAATCATGGTATATTTACCAAACATTGACAAACATGAGTTATATTGTAGTCAATGATTGTGTGTACAGGTAGAAGGGAAGAAATATAAAAGTTGCTAGAAACAACAGCCAAATCTCCCTTAAATCACACAAAGTAAACGGAATTTTAAAATGTTTGCATCAATAGAATTTTTTCGATGTGAATTTTTTCAATGTGAACTTTACATCACGTGCTCAACATATAATACAGAGAGTAAGAGTAAAAGAGAGAGATAGAGAGATAGAGAGAGAGAGAGAGAGAGACAGAGAGACAGAGAGAAAGTGATACATAAACTCTAACCCTAACACCCTAGTGAAAATCGTGGTATATTTACCAAACATTGACGAACATGAGTTATATTGTAGTGAATGTTTTGTGAGAGAGAAGAGGGAGAGAGAGGGGGAGAAAGGAATAGAGAATGGGAGCAATTTGAGAGAGAAAGAGAGGAAGGGAGAACGGAAGACAGTTATAAAATAGCAATGCGTGTGCGTGTTTATATAAGAAACACAGAAAGTAAATTTTATATATATAATGTTGATGTGTGTGTGTGTTTATGTGTATGTTGTTGTCACAGATCACGTATGTGTGGTTGTGTGTGTTTTTACATATCTATGTTATGAAAACTAGGTAAAAATAACAGGAAAGTTTAATCTATGACTTTGTATGTATCACTTTCTCTCTCTCTCTCTCTCTCTCTCCCTCTTTTACTCTTACTCTCTATATTATATGTTTAGCACATGTGTAAGAACACCGGTACAGGTAGAAGGGAAGAAATATAAAAGTTGCTAGAAGCAACAGCCAAATCTCCCTTAAATCACACAAAGTAAACAGAATTTTAAAAATCTAATTACTGCACTGGAAAGTTCACATCGAGAAAATTCCATTGATGTGAAAATTTTTACGAAAAAGTGGAAAATGTGGATTTCTATAAACTTTTATAAAGGCTTTATACAGATCCACAACTTCACGTTTATTATATATAAGATAAATAAACTCCCAACTCCAACACATCTCTTAAATATAACATTAAAAGTAATTAGATAAATAAATAGATAGATAGATATTTTTAAGGACTAAATGACTAGAGGGTTTATTAATTAAGTGACTTAACAAATATTACATGGAATCTTGCATTTTAGGCATTTTGTCAGATGGAGTTTGGCATTTGAAACAATTTGTGAGTTATAATAGATTTTGATCATAATTTGAAGCAATTTGTCAGATATAATAGATTTTGAACATATTTTTACCGATAATGATCACAATTTGATACTATGTAGGTATAGTTATATATAGAAGAGAATATGTGAGGATTCGGAGAAGGAATTCTCAGCGTAATTTTAGCGATTAACGACATGTTGAAATTATATATGTGGTCAGTTTTGATGTTTTGTCCCTTGTTTGAGTTTGGTCCAACTGGCTTCTGGCATGTATTTTTAACTATATAGTACCCATATAAGTTAGTACATATATTAATGATTCACATAGTTAGACTTATACATATAATATTGTACAAGGGCTTTTTGAAATAAATTTGTAATAACATATCTCCCATATATATTATATTAAATAATATCGCCGTAATGTTATGCTTTTTATTATTTTTTTTTAATTTGTAATAACTTATCTCTCATATGTATTATATTAAAATAATATCCCCTTAGTATATCACTTTAACCTTAAATTCATATATATATATATATATATATGTATATATATATATACTAGCAGAAATACCCGGCTTTGCCCGGGTTAAAGAGAATAATGAAATCTAAAAACGCCGTCTAGACTATGCAACCCTCAACTGTTAGTAGCTACGATACCATATTTCTACATTAATAACTCTCCAATCCATGCCAGCATGGAACATAGACATTAAGTGGAATGCCAGTCTCTCATCTAGGAGGGCCTTGAAATCAATGTTACCAACTGGGGACTATGTGTGTCGTAGTGATAATAAAAAGACCCAAAGGAGGTCTGCAACGAAATAGTTTTACTCAACACTTTGCAAGTGAATCAGTGGAGGCAAAGATGCGTCTCATTTACTTGACAATTTATGCACCACATTGCAGAAATCACAATGAAAGTATATCTGAAAGGGTAGTCTTACACTGTTGTACCGTTGAATTACAAATAATGCTCATCTGTTATGTTCGGGTTAAAATTTCATCAACATCAAAAATATATGAATTTTCACGAGAGTTATGGCCGTTATACATAGAATATAATTTCCAAATTTCATAAAGATCCGTTCAGTACTTTTGACGTAGTTTTGGATAAGAAAACAAATGACGAATGTGTGTGTTTGTGTGCATGTGTTTGTGTGTGATGGGTGTATATATGTATAGATATCTGTATGCATGTATATATATGTACATATTACATGTACATCTATATATATATATACATCTACACATGTGCATACATATACATGTATGCATATAGATCTATATCTATATATATCTATCTATGCATATACGTGTACATATACATGTATATGTATACATATACATCTCTTTCTCTCTCTCAGTCTCTCTCTCTCTGAAAGTATCGAAATGTGATTGTTTCAGTTAGTGGAATAACGCGTACATATACATCTATATGTATACATATACATCTCTCTCTCTCTCTCTCTCTCTCTATCTATCTCTTTTTCTCTCTTTCTCTCTCTCTCTCTATTTCTCTCTCTCTCTGAAAGTATCTGTCATTACAGTATCGAAATGTGATTGTTTCAGTTAGTAGAATAGTTTCATTTTTAAAGTGAAAGTATTTGACATGAGTGTTTTTGTTTCACTTTTGACACGTAATACTTAAATAGTGGAGGAGATATTATGTTGCTGTGGGCTCGAACTCTGGAAGAAGTTAACATTTTTTTTGATTAAAACACAACTGGAACCCTAAGTAAGGCATGTGTAAAATTTGAATGAAATTGGTTGCGTAGTTCTCGAGTTTTAGGAATTCACACAGACAGACAGACAGACACACATTCTCATTTTTATATATATAGATATATACCCGCACACACATTTTTGCCTAATTTGTTTTATTTTATCAATTATCAATAAACCAACCATAACAATGTCAAGGCCTTTCAAAACAATAGATGACGAATTAGATTACGTGAATGAACAAAAATAACCCCTCTCCACTTCCCGCAGCATTTCATCTACTCCATAAAGGAAAGAATAATGGAGAAATAAACATATCATATGTTTATATGAAAATATATAAAAGTTTGTGTATTCATCATCATCATCGTTTAACGTCTGCTTTCCATGCTAGCATGGGTTGGACGATTTGACTGGGGATTGGCAAACCAGATGGCTGAACCAGGCTCCAATCTGATCTGGCAGAGTTTCTACAGCTGAATGCCTTTCCTAACGCCAACCACTCCGAGAGTGTAGTGGGTGCTTTTACGTACCACCAGCACGAGGGCCAGTCAGGCAGTACTGGCAATGGCCACACTCAAAATGGTGTTTTTTATGTGCCACCTGCATAGCAGTCGGACCAGCGGCACTGGGAGCGACCTCGCTCGAATGTTTTTTTCAAGTGCCAGTAGGGTGTTACTAGTAACGATCATGCTCAAATAGTGCTATTCATGTCCTACTGGCACGGAAGCTAGACAGCTACTCTGGCAATGATCATGCTCAGATAGAGCTGTTAGCATTAGACTGGCACAGGTGCCAGTCATCGAATTTGGTTCAATTACAATTTCAATTTCACTCGCCTCAACAGGTCTTCGCAAGCAGAGTTTAGTGTCCAATGAAGGAAAGGTATGCATCAGTGGGCTGGCTACACTTCTGGCAGAGGCCATAGATTATGGTCTCACTTGGCTTGACGGGTTTTCTCAAGCACAGCATATTTCCAAAGGTCTCAATCACTAGTCATTGCCTCAGAGAGGACTAATGTTCGAAGATAGTGCTTCACCACCTCATCCCAGGTCTTCCTGGGTCTACCTCTTCCACAGGTTCCCTCAACTGCTAGGGTGTGGCACTTTTTCGCATGTCCTCAGCAGTCATGGCCCATGTTTCACTGCCATGTAGCATGGCTGTTCGTACACATGCGTCAAACAGTCTACCTTTTACTCTGAGCAAGAGGCCCTTTGTCACCAGCAGAGGTAAGAGCTCTCTGAACTTTGCCCAGGCTATTCTTATTCTAGCAGCTACACTTTCAGAGCACCTGCCCCCACTACTGACTTGGTCACATAGGTAATGGAAGCAATCAACGACTTCTAGTTAGCATTCCTTTGATATTGCTGCATCTCTTATGTGTCCATAGCTTATACTAGGTACATCTTATAGAGTTTCTACCTACGCCTTTTCTACAGATCGAGCAGGGCTATCTACCTGAAGGGGTTTGCATTTTGTTTACCTTCCTACTTATTAGGACTTTGGTTTTAGCTAGGTTGACTCTAAGGCCCTTCGATTCTAGTCCTTGCTTCCACACCTGAAGCTTCCCCTCTAGTTCTGATAGTGACTCAGCAACTTGTGCAAGGTCATCAGCACAGAGGAGCTCCCAGGAGCATCCTGTCTTGAATTCCTCTGTTATTGCCTGGAGGACTATGATAAATAAAAGGGGGCTGGGAACTGAACCTTGGTGGACCCCTACCTCTACCTGGAATTCTTCACTGTACTCATTGCCAACCCTCACCTTACTGACAGCATCCCTGTACATGGCTCGCACAGCTCTAACTATCCATTCATCTATCCTTAGTTTCCTCATTGACCACCAGAAAAGAGAACGGGGGACCGTGTCAAAGGCTTTCGCCATGTCAACAAAAGCCAGGTACAGAGGTTTATCTTTGGCTAGGTATTTCTCCTGCAGCTGTCTTATCAGAAATATAGCATAAGTGGTGCTTTTCCCTGGCACAAACCCAAACTTCATCTCATCTAAACTGACTCTCTCCCTAATTAGTTGAGCTATGACCCTCTCTGTAACTTTCATTACCTGATCCAACAACTTGATACCTCTGTAATTACTTGTATCTAAAGCATCACCTTCACCTTTGTAGCAGTTGACTATGGTGCTGCTACAACAGCCATTAGGTATGACTCCTTCGTGTATAACCTGGTTAACTATACGGGTGACTAGGCTATAGCCGACACTGCCAGATATTTTGAGCATCTCTGCAGTGATTCCTGATGGGCCGGCGGCTTTCCCTGTCTTCATACTCTTAATTGCTTTATCTACCATGGTACTGTCAACTCGGATAGCTGGTCCGTCTGTTGGGTTGACTTTCTCTCATTCATTCTCTTTATTGAGCAAACTTTCATGGTGGCATCACCAAACCTCTCTCTTTGCAGCCATGTTTAGTGCAAGTGAACCATCATCTATGTGGACACATTTCTCTCCAACAACATCATGATTCTCTCTCACACACTGACTTGCAACACGAAATACCTCAAGTCTTTGGTCCTCACGGCGCAGAACATTGGCAAATTTTTTCTTATCTGCTTCCCCTCTGGTTAGATAAACCTGTCTCCTAGCTTCCCTTCTAGCAGTCTGATACAATTCCCTGCTACCACCATTCTTCCAGTCTTTCCAAGCCTGTTTCTTTTGTCTAATAACCCTGTCAACAACATTGTCCCACCACCACGCTATTTTGGGTCAAGAGGGGACTATGCACCATCCACAGATCTGGTGAGTGGCCTTCAGGAGGTTGTCCCACAGAAACCTCCAGTTATTTTCGACATTGTGTGATGCTATATCTCCTTCTATTTTGTCATGAACTACTGCATTAATCCTCCCTTCTAAACAAATCTAATACGTATTTACCTATGAGTATGTTTGTATGGAAATATATGTGTGTGTGTATATATATATATATATATATATATATATATATACATATCCAAAGTTTTAAATTTAAATTTAAGAGAGAGATTTGACGCTAATATCCATTATCATTGTAATTTATTCCTATGTCAACATTTCTGTATAAAGCTATATTTGACCGTCAAATTTAAGTTGCCTTACACGTCTTCAGGGAATACATTTGAGAACAAACAAAAATCAAACAAAAGTTGAAAATAGGAGATCAATACCACATTTCTAGGTTTCGTCCATATTTAAATTTGTCGTTAAATGACTCATTAAATTTGTCCCTTCCTAAACGAAAGTCGATTAAGGGGAGGCAACCCCTTGCAATATTATGGGAAATGTTCACAATTTTTAACCAAACATCTATTCTAATAGAAATTAAATTATCCTATGAGATATTGTAAAGCCCACAATTGCTATTGGTAAATTGTACATTGATATGCCTGTCTTAAGACCTAATATTATACTACACTGTATTATAAAATATAAATTATAAATAACCCTCAAATACAATAGGAATTATTATCTCTGGGAGCTTTTGCAAAAACCACGGCTGCTATATGTAAGTTATATATTAATATGGCCTGCTTTAGGGCCTAATATTATACTATAATGCACTATAAATTATAAATTATATTCCATTATAATGGAGATCTATAGTGTGTTATCATACCTCTAGGAGCTTATGCAAAACCCACAATTGCTATTCTTAAGTTATACATTTATATGGCCTGCCTTAAGATCTAGTATTACACTATAATGTACTATAAGTTATAAATAACTCTCCATTATAATGGAATCAATACTATATTGCCCCTAGAAGTTTATGGCAAAACCACAGCCGCTATTTGTAACTTTTATATTTTAATATGGCCTGCCTTAATATTTAATATTATATTATTATTATTATACTACAATGTACTATAGATTATAGTCAATTCTCTATTACAATGGAACTCAATACTCAATTGTCACTAAGAGTTTTAGTAAAGACCACAACTGCTATTGGTAAATTATACACTAATGTGGCCTACCTTAAGACCTAATCTTATATTGTAATTTACTATAAATTATAACTAATCTTCAATTGTCTTCCACATTGTATGATGCTATATCCCCTTCTATTTCGTTAAATGCTTCAAGTAACTTGTCTCTAAGTCTCTGTCCATTTACAAGGTCTTTAAGCTTCCACACCCTTCTCCTCCAAGCCGGTCTAATTCTGGGCACCCATTTTGCCTTGATCCCAAAGTCGCTAACTACTAATCTATGTTGTGGGGTACATTCTTTGCCAGGGTAGGTTTTGGCATTTATAAGCCGCCCTCTTTCCCTATTTCTGGCGAGGATGTAGTCGATTTGGCTAGAGTGTCTGCCGGAGCGGTAGGTGACTAGGTGACTGGCAGGTTTCCTGAAGTTTGTATTGCAGACCATAAGATCGGTTGCATCACAGAACTCCAGCAGTCTGGTTCCCTCCTCGTTGTGGGAACCAAAGCCATAGCCTCCATGTATGCCATGGAAGCCTCCAGCACAACGTCCGACATGACCATTGAAGTCTCCAGCCACAAAGAGAAGGTCCCTGTCACTCGTCGGTGAGGTAGTTTGCAACAGGGTGTCATAGAATTGGTCTTTCAGACCATCTGGTAGCCCCGGTTGAGGTGCATAGGCTGAGATGACAGTAGCTAATCTATGATGAAGCACTAGTCTAATCTTAAGTACTCTGTCGCTTACTCTAACTACCTCGATTACCTTATCCACCCATTTCTCTGCTAGAAGTATTCCTACACCCCCGACCCCGTCAGTGTTCCCTGCCCAGAAAATCTTGTACCTGTGTTCTTTGCCTGTGAAGAACCTCGCAGAACCTCCTTTCCATCTTACTTCCTGGATGCAGCACATATCTACGCGTCTCCGTTCAAGCATCTCAACAATTTCACCAGATCTACCTTTCAGCGTGCCGACGTTGAGAGTGCCAATCCTAACAGTATGGGTGTTGGGGGTGTGGGCCTGTAGCCTGGGAAGGGGAAAAGCAGTGTCATGTACCTGCAAAGAAAACTTGCAATTGGATGAATTCATAAGCAAAACAGTACCTACAACCTGCAAACATTACTCAAACTTTATGCGCTACCCAAAGGTAGGAGAGAGGATGGCCAAGGCCACTAGATGGGTTCCGGGAGACAGCCGAGGATGACAGGATGACAGAGGAATGAACTTCCAGTGGAGGGGGTGGTAGGGCGGGTGTACCACCAGCCAGGAGATAGGCCTCTTAATCGTAGATTTTAAATATTTGAGAGACAACAATGCATAAATCGTAATTTTTAAAAGAGCAATGAAACCTAGGTGAATAGAATATATAAGTAGCATGAATTTAGGAAGCTTAGAAAATGAATAAGTATGAATTTAAGACAAAAACTGAATTCAATTGAATTTCATGGAGAAAAACAAGATAAATAATAGAGGACAGACTAAAGCGCAAAAGGTATGAGATGTTGAGGCCGTAAATAAATAAAAATCTCTATCTTATCTGCATCTTGGAGACTTCGTCGTAGTATGTCAGCGTAGAAGAGATTGAGATAATTTAGAAGGGATTTCTTATTTATATATACCCAGAACCTGAAAACCTTAAGGAAAAAAACTACGATAGAGAGAGAGAGAGAGAGAGAGAGAGAGAGGGACTGATTTAGAGAGGGATGGAGGGGTAGACGGAGGCATGGCTGGAGAAAGATATATATATATATATATATATATATATATAAAGAGAGAGAGAGGGGGGACCAGTCAAGCAGCACATCACGCTGTAATTCTTGGGCTGAGAAATCAACACTTAAAAGCCATAATTTTAAAGGAACGATAAGAATTTTTGAATAAAGGAAAATGGGTAGGTATCACCAGCCAGGAGATAGGCCTCTTAATCGTAGATTTTAAATATTTGAGAGACAACAATGCATAAATCGTAATTTTTAAAAGAGCAATGAAACCTAGGTGAATAGAATATATAAGTAGCATGAATTTAGGAAGCTTAGAAAATGAATAAGTATGAATTTAAGACAAAAACTGAATTCAATTGAATTTCATGGAGAGAAACAAGATAAATAATAGAGGACAGACTAAAGCGCAAAAGGTATGAGATGTTGAGGCCGTAAATAAATAAAATATATACTATACTATACTATATTATGCTATACTATACTATACTATACTATACTATACTATATTATCTTTAGAGGCTTTTACAAAATCCCCGTTGCTATTGGTAAATTATATTAGTATGACCTGCCTAGAGACTAACTACTACGGTATAATGTACTATAATACCCTGTCACATTGCAATTTTATTTAAACCAGCGAAAAGTGAGTCTTAAGAAAATGTGTACATTTTAGAGCATTATTTGTTAGTTTATTTATCAACTTACCCTTAGAGAATAATATGAAATAAAGTTCTAAAGTACATAACGAACAGTATTTCCTACCCTTGTCGTATGGGAATGATCTCCCGATGACTGACCATTCTAACGAATTTCGCTTTTTTGGTTCTTTGAGTTCCCAGATGAATTTACTAAGGCTAGTGCTTGCTATTTTACTTCTATCTCTAAAAGTACTATAATGATTAGATATTCTTTTACAGATTTGTCCCGAAGTACACCCGAGGTATCACCTAACATCTGTCTGAGTCTTTACCTTACATTGATAAACTACATTTCTAACTCTAGCATTAGGGCCTTCAAATTTCAATCTTCTAGGGTTGACCTCTGTTACTGTAATCAAATTCTGATTATTACAATCATTATCACTATTATTAATACCGCCATTATTATTATTATTATTATCATTTATATCAGGGTTCATATCGCTATCCACCCCTATTTCTTTAGACTTCAGTATTTTAAAATTATGGGCTGCAATTATTCATAGTGTTTGAAAACCCAAATCTAATGATATGTGCATTAATAATTTTACCATAGTGTGAATTCTTTGGGAAATGTCTGCTTATCATCTCTCTAAATTTTGCAATCAAGTTACTTTTAATATTCCTACCAAACGGGATTTTGAACCAAATATTATCATCTTTAGTATTATCACAGCCACCAGTATCATTCTTAAAAAATATTAAATTACCTATGTTACGTTTATGGAAATTCTTGGGTTTATTTTCCTTATTTCCACTGAGTTTATTCTTATGCCTATTATTGTTATCTGTCTTAACGTTGTTGCTATCAGTTTCAATATAGTAAACCTTCTCTTTGTAACCTGCCCTATTTAATGCCGAATTATAGAATTGAGCTTCATTATTAAAAATCCTATTATTAGCAGATAATCTGGAGAGTCTTAATGAAATATTTTTAACTAAATTATCAATAATACCTCTAGGATGGTTACTCCATTTATTTATATACTTTATTTATATACATACATATATATATATGTATGTATATATATGTGTGCATATATATATATGTATTCCTCATGTATATAGTTTCATTCTTACATAACTAAAATAATCTAAAGATATACTGATTTCATAAATTACAATATTACTCCTCTCATAATAATTTTCCCATAACTCTGTTTATATTTGATATAATATGAATAATATAATGCATCTAATAATAATAATAAGTGATTCATTTATATGCATATGCATGTACATTAAGTGTAGGTATATTTATTTATGTATATTTATGTCTATGTATGTATATGTAAAAGTATGTATATGTGTGTGTATTTATATTTATAACTTAACCTTACGTACTTTCTAAAATCTCTGATGACGCCTAGATTAACACCCAAATACCTCAATTTCATCTACTAATTACTTCAGTCCACTGGAGAGATAAAAGTAGAATGAGCTATTATTGCCTCTTGGCTGAAACAGCTGTAAGATATTATCCCAATTTCTACTGCTATATTTTGTATATTTTAATAATTGCTGATATTTTTATATTTTATATATTATATGTGTAAAGCATAATATGTTATACATGTATGTATATTGTTATAATTGTCCTTGTAGTAAATAAATAAATTGACATAATATAATGTCTAAAAGTTGATGAATACCACCTATTGATCCCCTCCATTTTCTTATTTCTCTATTATATATATATATATATATATATATATATATATATATATATATATATATATATATATATATATATATTTATATATATATATATATATATTTATATATATATATTATATATATATATATATATATATATATATATATATACACATATATCATCATCATCATTGTTTAATGTCCACTTTCCATACTAGCATGGGTTGGATAATTTAACTGAGGACTGGTGAACCAGATGGCTGCACCAAGCTCCAATCTGATCTGGCAGAGTTTCTACAGCTGGATGCCCTTCCTAACGCCAACCACTCCGAGAGTGTAGTGGGTGCTTTTACGTGCCACGAGCACGAGGACCAGTCAGGCAGTACTGGCAACGACCATGCTCAAGTGGTGCTTTTTATGTGCCACCTGCACAGGAGCCAGTCCAGCGGTGCTGGCAATGACATCACTCAAATGTTTTTTCACGTGCCACCAGCATAAGTGCCAGTAAAGCGATGCTGGTAACGAACACGTTTGAATGGTGCTTTTTACGACACGGGAGCTCTGGCAGCAATCATCTTAGGATAGTGCTCTTAGCGCTCCACTGACATGGGCACCAGTCATCGAATTTGCGAATTTGATTTGATTTCAATTTCACTTGCCTCAAGAGGTCTTCGCAAGCAGAGTTTAGTGTCCAATGAAGGAAAGGTATGCATAACTGGGCTGGTTACACTCCTGGTATAGGCCACGGGTTATGGTCTCTCTTGGCTAGCCGGGTCTTCTCATGCACTGCATATTTCCAATGGTCTCAGTCTCTAGTCATTGCCTCTGTGAGACCTAATGCTTGAAGGTTGTACTTCACCACCTTATCCGAGGTCTTCCTGTGACTACCTCTTCCACAGGTTCCCTCAACCGCTAGGCTGTGGCACTTTTTCACACAGCTATCCTCATCCATTCTCGCTACATGACCATACCAGCACAGTTGTCTATATATGATATATTTATATACATATATATTTGATACAAATATATCATCATCATCATCATCATCATCGTCGTTTAACGTCCGCTTTCCATGCTAGCATGGGTTGGACAATTTGACTGAGGACTGGTGAAACCGGATGGCAACACCAGGCTCCAATCTAATTTGGCAGAGTTTCTACAGCTGGATGCCCTTCCTAATGCCAACCACTCAGAGAGTGTAGTGGGTGCTTTTACGTGTCACCCGCACAAAAACGGTCACGCTCGAAATGGTGTCTTTTATGTGCCACCCGCACAAGCCAGTCCAGGGTCACTGGCAACGATCTCACTCGAAAATCCTACGGGAGCCAGTCAGGCGGTACTGGCAACGGCCACGCTCAAAATGGTGCATCTCATGTGCCACCCGCACAAGAGCCAGTCCAGGGGCACTGGCAACGATCTTACTTGGCTTGCCGGGTCTTCTCACGCACAGCACATTTCCAAAGGTCTCGGTCAGTAGTCATCGCCTCGGTGAGGCCCAATGTACGAAGGTCTTGCCTCACCACCTCAGCCCAGGTTTTCCTGGGCCTACCTCTTCCACGGGTTCCCTCAACTGTTAGGGTGTGGCACTTTTTCACGCAGCTATCCGCATCCATTCTCACCACATGTCCATACCAGCGCAATCGTCTCTCTTGCACACCACAACTGATGCTTCTAATGTTCAGCTTTATATATATATATATATATATATATATATATATATATATATATATATATACGTAATATACATATATATAACGTAAATAATATATAAACATATGCATATATCCATACATATATGTACATACCTACATCTATATGTATACATAGATGCATATATAAGTACAGGACAGCACAAAAAACGTTAAACACAATGAGAAACAAAAACGTAAAGACGAAGACAGTAAATGAACTTTTTTTTCAAATAATGAAAAAAAACAGAGAAACGAGACATGCAACATAAAGAATATTTCCCTTCTTCAGTTGTCCCTATTCCATCTACTCTGCATTTCAAAGGCAGGTTTATTTCAGTTTTTCTCTCATCATTAAAATAACAGTTCTGCAATGTATTTGTTTCATTTGTTTGAAGAAAAGCAGGAAATAAAAGGATATAGCTTCATGTATATAGAAAATCAATAAAAGAAAACTAACATGCAAAAAAGAAACAAACAATGAAAAAAGTATTAAATATAACTGTTAACAGATATGGATATATAAACACCCTCACGTAGAGTCATATGGCGCATGTACATACGCTCATATGAGCATTCAAACACGTGTGGTTTGATGCACATATGTTCACATAGTGAATTAAATAGTTACTTAGTATTTACAAGAACAGGGAGGTTAGAGCTAAATTTAATTCATCCATACCTTAAGGTGAATTATCATTACTAATTAGGTTAACAGTTACCCAAATTCATTTCCACTCCATTGAGCAGAAGTGCATTTATATGCATGTAAGCATCTTGAGAGTCTTTCAGAAATTCTATTAATGAGCTTCTCATTGGTCCACAGAATAGACAGGAATTCCTTGGAGCAGAGTCGGCATCTGGAACTGATATTATATGATTTTGCATGCTTTACTATGGACCAAGTTATGGCATACTTAATTTTATCTTCCTTTGCCACACAAAATTGGCCAAAGATGTTGAATGTTTCTTACTGATTTTCTTGAAGCTAGTGACATAGTTGCGATAACAATTCTTGAATGGATCAGGCATTGCCCCAATGTAAACATACGGTCCTCTCCTTGTGTGCATGGTACATTTACATACAAGATTTGCACTCATACAGGCATCTTGATTTATCCCTGCATGCACATTTATTATATTTATTTGTATATATGACAGTTCTGACTTCCTTTTCTGAAGTTGTTACCATGCTAGCTATATCACAATTATTACTACGAGCATGATTTGGCCGTATCTGGTGCTTCTCATTGAGGTTTACATCTCCTTCCTTGGTATTTTAATGTATATCTTTGCTAGTTGCAATAAGTGGGCTATTGAGCTGTTGTTTCATTTTATTATTATTAATACAGTGGTCTAAATTATAGAGTTAGCGAAAGATACCTTTATGGTGTGTCTATTAAAAATAGCATGGTATCTATTTGATTTAGGGAAACATTTGTCTAAAGCAGCAAAAACTTTTCTAGTGATCTTTAGACTATTGCTGGAACATGGTTGATATATGTGTGTGTGTGTATATATATATATATATATATATATATTTATAGGATATAAATATTAAATAGGATGATAGAGCAAGGAACACATATCTTGTTTACATGTAATATCCCTGGCATAGAAACTTTCCTAATCAGAACTCAGGTGATGTGGTCATGTTTTGTGAATGAATGATGATAGAATTCCAAAGCAAGTCTTTCAGGGCCACCTAAAACACTCATGACATAACATTGGTAGACCATTACCATACTATAAAGTCAAATTTAAGGATAATTTAAACACCTCAATATAAAACGTAATGACTGGGAGGATATTGCAAAAACCTGAAATTAATGAAAAAGGTGGTGCCATATATTTTGAAGCACAAAGAATCAATCATCATAATCAGTTGCATGAAAACAAAGCAAAATTGTCAAAATACAAATAAGTTTGCAAATTATCACTGTCCCAATTGTGACTGATGTCAGGTCAAATACTAGCATAATGAGCCATCTCCATGCTCATGCTGCTCCACTCAGTCAAGGGCACTTACCTGCGCTGGTATCACAAAAAGGCACCCATTACACTCTGTAAAGTGGCTGGTGTTAGCAAGGATATTGAACAGTGGAAACCATGTCAAAGAAGACATTGGAGCTTGCCACAAATCTTGTCAAATCATCCAACCCATACCAACAGAGAAAATGATGATGATGAGACATGACATGTTCGGAGAAGAAAAGTAATACCCAACGGTTTACAAATTTGCCAGAAAAGCAGATTTATTTTGTATATCATGCTGATGAGTGGAAAAGAATTTTTATATTCTAATCACGAAACGTCGTACATGATTAACTAACGGCAAGTTTTGTTTTTGTTTTTTTCTCTTCTATTTTGTTCTGTGTGTGCCATAAATATCGCCATCTGTTAGGAAAAAAATTGTAGTTAGAATTAGTAGTTCTTTGACTGCTATTTCTAAATTTTCAGTATGTTTGTGAGGCAGCTCATGCTGATCCCTATATGTTTATAATTATAAATAGTTTTACCGATAAAGGCTTTTTTGCATTCCGAACTACTTGGCAAAATTGTTAATTATTAACTTTATTAACTAATTGGCAATTCTCTGCCCTATATCTCTCTCTATATATATATATATATCATCATCATCGTTTAACGTCCGCTTTCCATGCTAGCATGGGTTGGACGATTTGACTGAGGACTGGTGCAACCGGATGGCTACACCAGGCTCCAATCTAATTTGGCAGAGTTTCTACAGCTGGATGCCCTTCCTAACGCCAACCACTCAGAGAGTGTAGTGGGTGCTTTTACGTGCCACCCGCACGAAAACGGCCACGCTCGAAATGGTGTCTTTTATGTGCCACCCGCACAAGAGCCAGTCCAGGGGCAATGGCAACGATCTCGCTCGAAAACCCTACAAGGCCAGTCAAGCGGTACTGGCAACGGTCACGCTCAGGATGGTACATCTTATGTGCCACCCGCACAAGAGCCAGTCCAGGGGCACTGGCAACGATATATATATATATATATATATATATATAAAAAATTTTAGGAATGGAGAAAACGCATGTTATAATTGCATACTTTATTCCTACATATGTTTCAAAGGATTACAACCTATGTGATCCATAGGGATCTGTGATATTAAAATTGTAACCTTCTCATCAGGGAAAGCATGGGAATCATCTTAAACGTAAGACATTATTACCGAGTATGTGTATATGTGTGTATATGTATATACATATATATATATATATATATATAAACACATATATATATATGTATATATATGTATGTATGTGTATGTATGTATACATGAGAACACTCGAATTCTTTTTCTTTTATATATATGTATTTGTATGTATGTATGTATGTATGTATGGATGTGCATGCATGTGTTTACGTATGTGTTTGTATACATGTATGTATATGTATATGCGTGTGTATGGGGACAAGCACACATATGTGTATATTTGCATATATGTGGGTATGTATGTGCATGTATGTAGATGTGGACGTATGCGTGTATATATGTGTGTGTGTATGTATGTATGTGTGTGTATGTGTATGTGTATGTGTATGGATATATATATATATGTGTGTGTGTATATATACACATACATATGTGTATATATGTGTGTATATGTATGTATGTATGTGTATATGTGTATATGTATTTATGTATGCATGTATGTTTTCACACATTTATATGTATGTGTTGTCCAACCTACTATCCGGCAGCGTCCAATTCTCTAACGGTCTTTTTCAAATGAATCACGTCGTAACCTTATCCATCTATTGTTTTTCATACTCGGTCATAATGTCTTACGTTTAAGATGATTCCCATGCTTTCCCTGATGAGAAGGTTACAATTTTAATATCACAGATCCCTATGGATCACATAGGTTGTAATCCTTTGAAACATATGTAGGAATAAAGTATGCAATTATAACATGCGTTTTCTCCATTCCTTAAATTTTTAAATATACTCAAATACCCAAAATTTCAAGGACTTCCTGCCTTAAAAACAGGAACAACACCAAAGTTATTTTGTGTTCTTTGCTACATTGGTTTCTATTAACCCATTTATTCTATCCGAAGAATTATTATTCATTAAGATAGAAGAAATACATATAATTAAATATATTTTAAACAGGTCCATAATTAAACCTGCTACCGTAATAGTTTCCAAAAATGGAGTTATTTAACATCAACGCATCACTTAAGGACATACCCATTCCACCAAAGAATGCATTCCTTAAGCAGCTTATCAGTAAGACAAACTCTTTTATAAACCGAGTGAGATGGATAACATATTTCTTCGATAACAAGAATGACCTACAAAAAAACAAGGACCCATATTCGGATTTTAAAAAACTATTCAAATCCAAGAACTACCCACCAACTAACTCAAAACTTAAGCAATTCGAAGAAGAACTGTGGTCAATAGTGAAAAACGTGAAATTTCAGAAATCACCACTAAGAAATAATCACCTCAGATACCTAAACAACTTAACAAAGGAAATAAATAGCATTAACGGATTACTAGTTAAGTCCGACAAAACAGGAAATATGTACAAATTATCTAAGGAACATTACAATGATCTACTAAAAAGAGAAATAGAAAAAAACTACAGAATCACAAGTAAAACAACACTTAGGAATGCTAACCTTGAAGCGAAAAAAATCATGGAGGAATATGATTTACAAAAGAGAACTGAACCTTTAAACCCAAAACAACCCTATTTCGTTTTAAAAGACCATAAGATAAACTTTTGGAATAGCCCTAAATTACGTCTAATTTGTCCATCAAAATCAGATATTGGTATTCTTAGCAAAAATATACTTGATAAATACATTCCTACTTTAGTTAACAAATTAAAATTTAATTTATGGTCTAATTCTTTGTAGGTAGTTGACTGGTTTCGCAATATTAACAACAAAAACAATGCCAAATTTATCCAATTTGACATTTCTAATTTTTATCCCTCAATTAACCCCATTATTTTAAACAAAGCACTTTGGTTTGCTCACAAGAAGGCAGGTATGCCTAGAGATGAATTTAAAGTTATTAAAGCAACTAAAAATTCCATAATTAAGTTCAATAAAAAACTATGGATATGTAAGGACACCCCAGAAGGATTCGACGTTCCTATGGGAAGTTCCGATTCAGCTCAAATTGCAGACTTAGTATGCACATACGTTCTATACGAATTAGAAGACCAATTCCCAAATGTTAAGGGTGGTCTATACAGAGACGATTGTCTATTATACTTAGAGAACACCACAAATCAAAAAATACAAAAAATTAAAAATAAATTAGCTAGGTTTTTTAGCAGAATGGGCTTTGGTATAGTATTTGAAGATGAAACATCTATAGCTAACTTCTTGGACGTCACTTTAACATTCTTCCCGTATCACAAACCCTCCACTAACCTAAAATATATCAGCAAATCCAGCAATCATCCAAATTCAGTAACGAGAAATTTGGTCAAAAATATTTCACTTAGAATATCCAATCTTTCTACGAATGAATGCATCTTCAATAAGGAGGCTGAATTTTACAATTTAGCTTTATTAAAAGCCGGTTACAGAGAAAAGGTTAATTATATAGATTCTAATTATGAAACCGATATGAGTAGTAATAATAGTAATATTCTTAATAGCAATAGTAATAATGATACAGTTTTTAATTTAAATAATAACAATAAATACGAAGATAACCTCAATCATAAATTACCTAACGATAGAAACAAGCTTAACATTCTTTCACAAAATAAGGGAAATAACAGTCAAATAAAACCTTGTTTCAACGATAATAATAAACTAAGACTATTTATAAACAATACCGGAAAACATTCTAAACCAGAACCTAATAAATATGTCTGGGTAGTTCTTCCTTACAGTAAAAATGTAAAAACAAACTTGGTATCCCAGTTCCAAAATGCTATAAATAAGAACTTCCCTAAACATTCTCACTACTCCCAAGTCATAAACACACACAAGATTAGATTCGGTTTCTCTAACATGAAGAACATCTCACAGATAATATCTGCACACAATATGAGGCTTTTGCATCCAATAGAGAGTTCAAACAGTAATAACATTGAACCAAACATTATTAACCCTTACCAAAATAACAATAATAACACTAATAATAATAATATGGGGAACAATAATAATAACACGACACATAATAGTAATAGTCACAACAACAAAATCATTATTTCAGAAGTCGATAGCAAAAGAATTAGTTTTTTAAGTGAAAATGTGAAACTCAGAAACACTATCTACCAATGCCAAGTTAGTACTCCCCAAAATACTCACTTTTATGTAGGTTCTTCCTCTACACCATTATCCACTAGAATTTCTAACCATTTTTCATCCTTTAGAGATAGAAACAAACGTAATTCCACGGGCCTTAGCAAACTAATTTGGGATCTTAAAGATAATAACATTAAATTTAAACTAGACTGTCTTATTCTTTCTATTTCTAAGCCATATGAAAAGGGTGGAAAATTCTGCAATATTTGTGTTACAGAACTCCTCTTCATTTTATTTTCAAAGAATAATCTGGTAAATACTTTCATAGAACATTCTTACAAATGTAAACACTGGCAAAAACATACATTTTCTGCATTCATATAACAGTAAATTTTTTTAAACGCTATCATATTTACCCGTAATAAGTAAATTCTTCAAATAGTTCTAATAAAACATACTATTATTCCCTCAAACATTAGAAGATTAAAATTATTTACGATTCAAATTATTTATCTAAACTTTCGTAATTTATTAACCTAAATTAGAGCATATTTTAAATATTGATAAACTCTTGTAACAACCAAAACATACAAAATTTATGTACGTCTGAATATACTGGTATGGGTTTTTTTATATATACGCGTGTATCTGTGAGAGAAAATGTGTACATGTGTGTGTCTGTGTATACATATTCAGGGTTTTGTATAAACTAGAGGTGTTTCTATAGACTTCTTTGTGTACATATACGCATTATCATTTATATTTTTACTTTTACCCTTATATTTACTCTTATTAATATTTTTTTTTTTAAATATATCAATATGCATTTACGTATGATTTTTTGGATGTATGTACATTTTCGTGTAAAGATGTATTTATTTACACATAGGTTTATTTAAATATTCATATATGAGTGTACTTGTGAATAAGTATGGGAGCATATTTGTGTAGATGAGTCTTTTTTATATATAAAAAAATACATGTCCATATTTAGATGTATGTGCGTGTGTAAATATACATGTGTGTATATGATTGTGTATACAAGTTTATGTGAGTGTGTATGTCCACATGTGTATGTATAAATATGTATGTATATGTGTATATATATGTGTGTGTCTGTGTATATGTGTATGAAAAACTAGAGGTAGTCGATAGCTTCCGCTATCTGGGCGACCAAGTTAGTAGTGGGGGTGGGTGCGCTGAAAGTGTAGCTGCTAGAATAAGAATAGCCTGGGCAAAGTTTAGAGAGCTCTTACCCCTGCTGGCGACAAAGGGACTCTCACTCAGAGTAAAAGGCAGACTGTATGACGCATGCGTACAAACAACCATGCTACATGGCAGTGAAACATGGGCTGTAACTGCTGAGGACATACGTAAGCTCGCAAGGAATGAAGCCAGTATGCTCCGTTGGATGTGTAATGTCAATGTGAATACCCGTCAGAGTGTAAGTATCTTGAGAGAAAAGCTGAACATTAGAAGCATCAGTTGTGGCGTGCAAGAGAGACGATTGCGCTGGTATGGACATGTGGTGAGAATGGAGGAGGATAGCTGCGTGAAAAAGTGCCACACCCTAACAGTTGAGGGAACCCGTGGAAGAGGTAGGCCCAGGAAGACCTGGGCTGAGGTGGTGAGGCAAGACCTTCGTACATTGGGCCTCACCGAGGCGATGACTACGGACCGAGACCTTTGGAAATGGGCTGTGCGTGAGAAGACCCGGCAAGCCAAGTAAGATCGTTGCCAGTGCCCCTGGACTGGTTCTTGTGCGGGTGGCACATGAGATGCACCATTTTGAGCGTGGCCGTTGCCAGTACCGCCTGACTGGCTCCTGTAGGATTTTCGAGCGAGATCGTTGCCAGTGCCCCTGGACTGGCTTGTGCGGGTGGCACATAAAAGACACCATTTCGAGCGTGGCCGTTTTCGTGCGGGTGACACGTAAAAGCACCCACTACACTCTCTGAGTGGTTGGCGTTAGGAAGGGCATCCAGCTGTAGAAACTCTGCCAAATCAGACTGGAGCCTGGTGTTGCCATCCGGTTTCACCAGTCCTCAGTCAAATCGTCCAACCCATGCTAGCATGGAAAGCGGACGTTAAACGATGATGATGATGATGATGATGATATATATATATATATATATATATATATATATATATATATATATATATGGGAGAATATACAAATAATAACAACAGACGAGGACAGGTGGTGTAAATAACAAAAGTATATATTAGTATGACGCTCGGGAATACGGAAAGTCTTTGACGTTTTGAGCTACGCTCTTCAACAGAAAGAATACGGAGACAAGGAGAAAAACACGGAGAAAAAAAATTGATATATATATATATATATATATTTATATGTATGTATATGTATACATATATGTATATATGTATATATGTATATTATATATATATATATATATATATATATATATATATATATATATATATATATATATACACACATATATATATATATATATATGGATATGTGTGTGTGTGAGTGTATCTGTGTGTATGTATGTATATATGTATACTTGTGTGGGTGTGTGTACGTATGTTTGTAGGTATATATGTATGTATTTGTATGTATGTATGTATGTGCATGTGTGTGTTTACGTATGTGTTTGTATACATGTATGTATATGTATATGCGTATCTGTTTATTTGGTTATAGGCGTAGATGTATATGTATATGTATGTGTATGTGTCTATTTCTATTTATACATGTATGTGTATGGGGACAAGCACACATATGTGTATATTTGTATATACGTGGGTACGTATGTGCATGTATGTAGATGTGGACGTATGTGTGTATATATGTATGTATGTGTATGTGTATGTGTATCATCATCGTCGTTTAACGTCCGCTTTCCATGCTAGCATGGGTTGGATGATTTGACTGAGGACTGGTGAAACCGGATGGCAACACCAGGCTCCAATCTAATTTGGCAGAGTTTCTACAGCTGGATGCCCTTCCTAACGCCAACCACTCAGAGAGTGTAGTGGGTGCTTTTACGTGTCACCCGCACGAAAACAGCCACGCTCGAAATGGTGTCTTTTATGTGCCACCCGCACAAGCCAGTCCAGGGGCACTGGCAACGATCTCACTCGAAAACCCTACAAGGCCAGTCAGGCGGTACTGGCAACGGCCACGCTCAAAATGGTGCATCTCATGTGCCACCCGCACAAGAGCCAGTCCGGGGGCACTGGCAACGATCTTACTTGGCTTGCCGGGTCTTCTCACGCACAGCACATTTCCAAAAGTCTCGGTCAGTAGTCATCGCCTCGGTGAAGCCCAATGTACGAAGGTCTTGCCTCACCACCTCAGCCCAGGTCTTCCTGGGCCTACCTCTTCCACAGGTTCCCTCAACTGTTAGGGTGTGGCACTTTTTCACGCAGCTATCCTCATCCATTCTCACCACATGTCCATACCAGCGCAATCGTCTCTCTTGCACACCACAACTGATGCTTATATATATATATATATATATATATATATATATATATATGTATATATATACACATACATATGTGTATATATGTGTGTATATGTATGTATGTATGTATGTGTATATGTATTTATGTATGCATGTATGTTTTCACACATTTATATGTATGTGTTGTCCAACCTACTATCCGGCAGCGTCCAATTCTCTAACGGTTTTTTTCAAATGAATCACTTCATAACCTTATCCATCTATTGTTTTTCATACTCGGTCATAATGTCTTACGTTTAAGATGATTCCCATGCTTTCCCTGATGAGAAGGTTACAATTTTAATATCACAGATCCCTATGGATCACATAGGTTGTAATCCTTTGAAACATATGTAGGAATAAAGTATGCAATTATAACATGCGTTTTCTCCATTCCTTAAATTTTTAAATATACTGAAATACCCAAAATTTCAAGGACTTCCTGCCTTAAAAACAGGAACAACACCAAAGTTATTTTGTGTTCTTTGCTACATTGGTTTCTATTAACCCATTTATTCTATCCGAAGAATTATTATTCATTAAGATAGAAGAAATACATATAATTAATTTTTTATATATATATATATATATATATATATATATATATATATATATATATATATATATATATATATATATATATATATATTCTTTTACTTGTGTCGGTCATTTGACTGCAGCCATGCTGGAGCACTGCCTATAGTTAAAAAAATCGCCCCAGGAATTATTCTTTGCAAGCCTAGTACTTATCCTATCAGTTCTTTTGTCAAACTTATAGGTCATGGGGACATAAACACACAAACACACACACACATTACCGAAATCCCAAAGAAAATAATTCTCCTTGTGAGGTATTTACTGCCTGTCCCCCCCCTCTCTCTCTCTCCTCTCTCTTTCTTCGATTTCTAACCAGTCCACCATCTCCCCCCACCCTAACTCTATATAAACCAGTTCAATATCCCACCTTCTCCAAACTTACTTCGAATATCTTCTGCTGACAGAATATGAAATCCAGAATATGAACAGCTAAGAACTTCCAACCTTTCATATACTCCTATTTCAGCGTTGATCATAATCCCCCCACCCACATCCATTCTTTATTATCTATCTATTTCTTTACCATGTAAACATCGCCCATTAGATACATTTCCCTTGTCTTAAATTCACGCATTCCTTTTAATCACCACGCTTCACTTATTTATTTTTTCTTTACTTTATTCCAGTTTATCGTTCCTTAAACTCATTCTCTCTAAATCTATCTCAATTTGTCTACCATAGTATAAAAGTGCAGAAGTGGCTCTCCCTTTAAACTTACTGGCTCGAGGTATATCCGCCCCCCCGCCCCTTCTACCAGTACTGGAAGTTCTTATCCTCTGTCATCCTTGGTTGTCTCCCGCGAACACTTCTAGGGGCCTAATGCCATCCCCTCCCCTACCCAGGGTTTTATCAATCTTAAGGCGCATAGAGATGGTGGAGTGTATGCAGATTGTAGACATTGTTTTGTTTATGAATTCTGCCAAATGCAAGCTTTCTTTTCAGGTACAGGACACTGCTTTCCCTCATCCTAGGGTCTCACATGCCCACACCTCTCACACTGTCAGAATTAGCACTCTCAACTTCGGCACACTGAAAGGTGGGTCCGGTGAGATTGCTGAGATGCTTGAACGGAGATATGTAGATTTGTGCTGCATCCAAGAAGTAAGGTGGAGAGGATGTTCTGCTAGGTTCCTCACAGGCAAAGAACACAGGTACAAGATTTTCTGGGCAGGGAACACTGACCGGGTCACGGGTGTGGGAATACTTCTTGCAGAGAAATGGGTTGATAAGGTAACCGAGGAAGTCAGAGTATGTGACAGAGTACGTAAGATTAGACTAGTGCTTCACCATAGGTTAGCTACCATCATCTCAGCCTATGCCCCTCAACCGGGGCTGCCGGATGGGCAGAAAGACCAATTCTATGAGACCCTGTTGCAAACTACCTCACTGACGAATGACAGGGACCTTCTCTTTGTGGCTGGTGATTTCAATGGTCATGTTAGACAACATGCAGGGGGCTTCCATGGCGTACATGGAGGCTATAGCTTCAGTTCCCGCAATGAGGAGGGAACCAGACTGCTGGAGTTCTGTGATGCAACCAATCTTATGGTTTGCAATACCAACTTCAGGATAACTGCCTGTCACCTAGTCACCTACTGTTCCGGTAGACACACTAGCCAAATTGATTACATTCTTGCCAGAAATAGGGAAAGAGGACGGTTTATAAATGCCAAAACCTTCCCAGGCAAAGAATGTACCCCTCAACACAGATTAGTAGTAAGCGACTTCAGGATCACGGCTAAATGGTTACCCAGAAGTAGACCAGCTTGGAGGAGAAGGGTCTGGAAGCCTAAAGATCCTGCAAATAGAGAGAGATTTAGAAATGTCTTACTCGAAGCATTTGATTAAATAGAAGGGGATATAGCATCACATAACGTCGAAGACAATTGGAGGTTTCTACGGGACAACCTGCTGAGAGCCATCAACCAGATCTGTGGCTGGTGCAAAGTCCCCTCTCGACCCAAAGTAACGTGGTGGTGGAACAATGTTGTTGACAGAGCTATTAGACAAAAGAAGCAGGCTTGGAAGGACTGGAAGAACGGAGGTAGCAGGGAATTGTATCAGACTGCCAGAAGGGAAGCTAGGAGACAGGTTTACTTAGTCACAAGGGAAGCAAATAAGAAAAAAATTTGCCAATGTTCTGTGCTGTGAGGACCAAAGACTTGAGGTATTTCGGGTTGCAAGACAGTGTGTGAGAGAGAATTGTGATGTCGTAGGAGAGAAATGTGACCGCTTGGATGATGGCCCACTTGCACTAAATGAGGTTGCAAAGAGAGAGGTCTGGAGACGCCACTATGAAAGGCTGCTTAATAAAGAGAATGAATGGGAGGAAGAGAGACTGCCGCATGTCGACCCAACAGAGAGACCAGCTATCCTAATTGACAGTACCTTGGTAAATAAAGCGATCAAAAGTATGAAGACAAGGAAAGCCCCCGGCACATCAGAAATCACTGCAGAGATGCTCAAAATATCTGGCAGTGTCGGCTATAGCCTAGTCACCCCCATATAGTTAATCAGGTTATACACAAAGGAGTCATATCCAATGACTGGTGTAGAAGCACAAAGGTAAAGGTGACGCTTTAGACACAAACAATTACAGAGGTATCAAGTTGTTGGATCAGGAAATGAAGGTCACTAAGAGGGTCATAGCCCAACAAATTAGGGAGACAGTCAGTTTAGATGAGATGCAGTTTGGGTTTGTGCCAGGGAAAAGCACCACTGGTGCTATATTTCTGGTAAGACATCTGCAGGAAAAATATATGCCAAAGATCAACATCTGTACCTGGCTTTTGTTGACATGGAGAAAGCCTTTGACAGGGTCCCCTATACCCTTATCTGGTGGTCAATGAGGAAACTAGGGATAGATGAGTGGTTAGTGAGAGCTGTGCAAGCCATGTACAGAGACGCTGTCAGTAAGGTGAGGGTTGGCAACAAGTACAGTGAAGAATTCTGGGTAGAGGTAGGGGTCCACCAAGGTTCAGTCCTCAGTCCCCTCTTATTTATCATAGTCCTCCAGGCAATAACACAGGAATTCAGGACAGGATGCCCCTGGGAGCTCCTTTATGCTGATGACCTTGCACAAGTTGCTGAGCCACTATCAGAACTAGAGGAGAAGTTTCAGGTGTGGAAGCAAGGACTAGAATCGAAGGGCCTTAGAGTCGACCTAGCTAAAACCAAAGTCCTAATAGGTAGGAAGGTAAACAAAATGCATACCCCTTCAGGTAGATAGCCCTGCTCGATCTGTAGAAAAGGCGTAAGTAGAAACTCTATAAGATGTACCCAGTGTAAGCTATGGACGCATAAGAGGTGCAGCAATATCAAAGGAAGGCTAACTAACAAGATAGTTTTTGTGTGGCAGATGTTCAGGAGCAATAAACACTGTAAATGTGCAGAAAACAACCTTTGCCACAGTCTAGAGAGAAAAACTAGAAATAGTTGATAGCTTCCGCTACCTAGGTGACCAAGTTTGTAGTGGGGGGGGGATGCACAGTGGGGGGGGGGGATGCACAGTGGGGGGGGGGATGCACAGTGGGGGGGGGATGCACAGAAAGTGTAGCTGCTAGAATAAGAATAGCCTGGGCAAAGTTTAGAGAGCTCTTACCTCTGCTGGTGACAAAGGGTCTCTCACTCAGAGTAAAAGGCAGACTGTATGACGCATGTGTACGAACAGTTATGCTTCATGGCAGTGAAACATGGGCTGTGACTACTGAAGACATGCGTAGGCTCACAAGGAATGAAGCCAGTATGCTCCGATGGATGTGTAATGTCAGTGTGCATACTAGTCAGAGTGTAAGTACCTTGAGAGAAAAGTTGGACCTAAGAAGCATCAGTTGTAGTGTGCAAGAGACGATTGCGCTGGTATGGACATGTGGCAAGAATGGATGAGGATAGCTGTGTGAAAAAGTGTCACACCCTAGCAGTTGAGGGAACCTGTGGAAGAGGTAGACCCAGGAAGACTTGGGATGAAGTGGTGAAGCACGACCTTCGAACTTTAGGCCTTACCAAGGCAATGACCAATGACCGGGACCTTTGGAAAATGCAGTAGGTGAGAAGACCCGGCAAGGCAAGTGAGAGCATAATCTGTGACCTCTGCCAGAAGTGTAGCCAGCTCACTTATTCGTATCTTTACTTCATTGGACACTAAAAACTCTGCTTACGAAGACCTGTTGAGGCAAGTGAATTTGGAATTCGAAATTTGAAATCGTAATCAAACCGAACCTGATGACAGGCACCCATGCCAACCTCTCCTTCTTTGGACACTAAACTCTGCTTGCGAAGACCTGTTGGGGCAAGTGAAATCGAAATTGTAATTGAACCATACTCGTTGGCTGGCACCTGCATCAGGGGAGCACTAACAGCACTGTCCAAGCATGTTCATTGCCAGAGCAGCTGTCTGGCTTCCGTGCTAGTGGCTCGTAAATAGCACCATTTGAGCGTAATCGTTACCAGCTGGTGGCACGTCTGAAAATCATTTGAGCGAGGTCGTTGCCAATGCCGCTGGACTGGCTCCCGTGTAAGTGGCATGTAAAAAACACCATTTTGAGCATAACCATTTGACAGTACCGTGTGACTGGCCCTCGTGCCAGTGGCACGTAAAAGCACCCACTACACTCTCGGAGTGGTTGGCGTTAGGAAGGGCATCCAGCTGTAGAAACTCTGCCAGATCAGATTGGAGCCTGGTGCAGCCTTCTGGCTTGCCAGATGATGATGATGATGAGATATATATATACGATGGGCTTCTTTCAGTTTCCATCTACCAAATCCACTGACAAGGCTTTGGTCAGCCCAAGGCTACAAAAGAAGACACTTGCCCAAGATGCCATGCAGTGGGACTGAACCCAGAACCATGTGACTGGGAAGCAAGCTTCTTACCACACAGCCACTCCTGTGCCTATATTTATATATGTGTGTGTGTGTGTGTATGTATATACACACTAATACCTTACTTTATGAGGATCCAGTTTACAAGCTTTTACGAGATGTATTTTCTGGTTACACGTTTTCGCTTTACAAGTGTTCTCCAGGAATGAATTAACTTGTATATCGAGGCATTACTGTATGTGTGTGTGTGTGTGTATATATATATATATATCTCATAAGGCCACATTTGGCGTCTACCTGCTAGAAAGCGGAGTTTAGACTCACAGTTAAGGCCTGCTACCGCCTATATTGCTGTTGTTATCATCAATTATTTATATTTACTGCAGATAATAATAACAATAATAATATCTATATGAATATTCACTTCTGAATATTTACTGCTACTTATTATATGCTTATATATAAATGTTGAATGATGGAAATGATGCTCAACATTGCATTGGTGGAATAATTTCTTTATTTGTGAATTAAAGCTACCATTGGTTTCATGTTATTATAATGCTGCATTAGAAAGATCCAACTCCAATAATACTCAATCACAATAAACATAAACACACCAGAAACACCCCCGAAAGACAATGCAACTGTAGATCTCCAAGCCGCTGCCCTCTAAACAACAACTGTCTCTAGAAAGAACTCATATACAAGACCAAGACCACGGACCCCAATGGAATAGCAAAGACGTATATCGGAATGACGGGCAACTCGTTCAAGGAAAGGTATACACAACATCTGGTGTCATTCAGAGACAAAAACACAAAACATGCAATATCCCCATCAAATATGATATGGACATTGAAGCAAGGTGGAATAAGAAACCCCCAGATAGAATGGAAAATCATTGCTAAAGCCAAAAAATCAGAAGGTGGGGTACCAAATGTGAATTCCGTATTACTAAAAAATTAAACATTATACAATCAACAGGTAAAATCCTAAACATTTGAGATGAGGCTTTCTCTCCCTGCATACACAAACAATATTTTACACTCAAATATTTCAAAGAAGAGCCCCTATACATGAGGGTAACCCTACCAGGATAGTGCCTTTCCTAAATGTGAACACTCATAGCACACAAACTTCACACAAAGAAATATGTCCAAATGATGAACTACCTCAGCACAGAAGTATAAGAACACCATGCTTAGAACAAAAAAAAAGCAAAATAATGCAAAAAATTGATCAAAAAAAATTTGCCAAAAAAGGCAAATTCAAGGGAGACAAACACCCCAAAAGATGCCACTTGAGAGTAACATTCATTGATTCATTGTTTTATTTACGCTAATTTATGAGAAACCCCATGAACAAAGTGAGACTGTTTTCCAAAATGGAGGCAAACACCATGTGATCGGCTTGAAAAATTGTTAAGACACTGTGATATTTTCCTACTTTTATTAAACATGAAACCAATAGTATATATATATATATTGGAAGGTTTGGAGGTGATGTACAGAAATTATACAGAAAAAAATTAAGGTACTCAGAAATCTGGATGTTTGTACATTTACAGAGTTTTCTTAATGTCACATATTAAATAAAGCGCTTTTCACCTAGTCGTGTAGGATATATATAAACTGAAAGAGAAAAAAGAAAGGGATGTTTCTTTCAAAAAGGTGTTACTGCAAAATATTGAATATTTTTGCCAAGTAATAAACTTTTTTATATGGGTGTTCTCTCCTTTAATGAGAAGGATTTGGTTAACAGTAATTGTGTTGAAAATAGATACTGAAGTAAATAATTCTAACACTTACCTCTACGAACCCAGTCTCCATTGTGAATATTTATTACAGTGCCAACTAAATCACTGACCCGATGGCGCTGTTGCCAAAGATAATCCATTGCTTTACGTGCTTTCTCCTGCAAAGTAGGGAAAACAAAGGACATGGAGAAAAGAGGGAGACATAGAATTTAAAATATTAATAAAGATAAATTTTATAATAAAAATACTGAAGTGAGGATGTAGAAAAAGGAGTTTTGAAACAGAAAAATACATGCACACTTAGATGAATAAGTGTTAGTGAAAGGATAGAGAGTAGATATCTTAGTAGAAGCATGCTAAAATTATGGCAACAAAACAGCTTTTACTCATAAAAATTAAACAGGCAATACCTCAAATACAAAGTCACCAGTCAATCGGCTAAGAGCTGCAAATTCCAGAATCATAGTTCCAGCACAAGCAGTACAAGTATCTTTATGCCTGCTTCTAAGATCAGCATCAATACCGTGTAACAAATTTACCTGAAAAAAAAAACAAAAAAATCATGAGATCGTAATGATTAATAAGATTTAAATACTTTAAATCTCATCACCATATCTTTACAATGAAATGCAAGGAGAAATGCAAGGAAACAAATGCAAAAATATAATGCTGCATTAGTAATAGTGGTCTTAGATTATATTAATTGCAAGTCAAGCAAGAGATCTTACCATGGACACTTTATCTTGGACCTACCACATAAAAGATTCTTGAAATATTTTTGGTGAGAGATGAAATCTGGTTCACAGGGAGACCAAAATTTTCTGTCCATATTGGGGAGAATACAAATTTGTATATGTATGTTACATTTATAGATAAAATACTTGGATTATGTGGTGTTGTATTGGCTTCCATCAGCAATAAACTATCTGATTTCCACTTGTGCATACTTCAAATTTCTTTTCAGTGAACCTTTGAACTGCTGTCTTTGTCCTCCTAGTGTGCAATTTCTTTTATTCACCTGGGACTAAAAGAGTTGTTCTAGTAACATATAATCATGGTTATATAGTGGCAAAGCAGACAGAGAAGTGTCAGCATGTATAAACAAAATTGTATAAGATCATGTTTTATATATGCATAAACACAAACATATATATATGTGCATGAATGCATGGACAGAGAAGGTAGGCATGCCTGTGTGGTTAAGAAGCTGGCAATCCAATCATTTGGTTTTGGATTCAGTCCCACTGGGGCTATAGTAGTGTCCCATGCTATAGCTCCAGAGCCAACCAAAGCCTTATGAGTAGATATGGTAGATTGAAATTGAAAGAAGGCTGTGGTATTTGTGTGTGTGAGAGAGAGAGAGAGAGAGAGAGAGAGAGAGAGAGAGAGAGAGTTTGTTTATGTCAGCTTGTCTTGATATACGTAAATGATTGTCAGTAGCATAGTGTTATTCATTACCAGTATTCTGCAAGAACATTTTTCTCAATAAGCCTGTTTGACACATACAAGCATGGAAAAATGGGCATTAAAACTGATGATAATGTGTGTGCACAAGTGTGTATACATACACACACACACAGAGGTATATATCACCTCCTCTAATGTCCCCTCTCTGTTTTGGCAAGACACATGCTTCTGTCTTTGTCACACTCTAACCTTTCATCCTCTCATACAAGTTCCCCTCCTCAAATGCCCTGCCCCTCTCATAATTCCTTGTCTTGTGAGTTACTTGGTTACCCTGCCAGTGCTGGCGCCATGTTAAAAGAATCCAATCCACACTGTAACATGGTTGGCATTTGAGAGGGCATCCAGCTGTAAAAATAATGCCAAAACTAACCTCACCTGTGCTAGTGCCACATAAAAAGCACTGAGTCTACTGTTAGGAAGGGCATCCAACCATAAAATCCCTGCCAAAACAGACACAGTAGCCTAGGATAGTTTTTCTACCTAGTCAGCATGCATGGAAGATTGACATTAAATGATGATGATGATGATGATGATGTGCATATGTGTATATATTGGGTCATCCCATAAATAATGCGTTTTTTTCAATTGCATGAACTAAAAGTCGGAAAGGAACAGGATAAACTACCTGCATCAAGTTGCTGTAAATGCAGGTAGTAATTTTACCTTGTACTTATTCTTAGTGCAAGTTTTGAAGAGTGCAGTTCGAACTTTACAGTTATTTTCTCAAAGCTATAATGGCATATATATATTTGGCATATTTTGCTTTATAAGTTCAATAAAGGCAACAATGCAACGGAAAATGTGAGGAATATTAATGCAGTATATGGGGATCAGACAATAAGTGTAAGCCAGCGTCAACAGTGGTTCCAGAAATTCTGAACGAGAAACTACAGCCTAGAAGATGAGCCTCATACTGGAAGATCTGTGGAGCTCGATGAGGACATCTTGTAAACCCTGGTGGAACAAAAACCCATCATAACTTGAGGAACTAGCAAAAAAGCTTGGATTTGGTCATTGAACCATTCATCAACACCTGTGTGCCATCGGAAAAGTCAGAAAATTGGGTCAATTTGTTCCTCACAAACTTTCCAAGTCTAATCACATGCAGAGACTAAATGTGTTCTCTTCTTTGCTGCCATGTCTCACAAATGAACCTCTTTTGGACCAAATAATGACTACTGACTAGAAATGGATTCTCTATCAAAATATCAAGTACCGAAGACAGTGAGTAGAGACAGAAGAAACACCAGCACCCCAGGCTAAAGAAGGTCTTCACCCATGTAAGGTGTTGTTATCTGTTTGGTGGAGCATGAAAGGTTTAGTCCACTTTGAACTTTTAAATCCAAACCAAATGATAAAAAAGGAGACCTACTGCAGGCAGCATCTGCCAGCATTAGAAGAAAAACGACCATCTTTGGTTTCAAGACGGAAAGTGTTCTTCCATCAGGATAATGCTTGGTGACATACAGCAAAGATAACATTCCAAAGACTGGAGCAGTTTGAATGGGAAACAATGCCCCACCTGCCATATACACTGGACACTGCCCCATGAGAGAGAGAGAGAGAGAGAGAGAGAGGGGGAGAGAGAGGGAGAGAGAGAGAGAGAGGGAGAGAGAGAGAAAGAGAGAGAGAGGCAATGATGTAAAACATACAAAAAACAGCTTGGGTTTGATATACAAAATACAAGCACACATGTAAATAGAAAGCAAAGACTGAAACTTTTCAGATGATAAATATTCAAGTATAAATATATAGATATTTATATATTAACAGGTATCACTATAAATTTTTGAAAATATTTAAATACTAGCAGTATAACCCGATGTTGTCCAGGTGTGACTTATTACACCATCTACGATATGTCTTGCTAGGTGAAAATCAACTAAAAAAGAAAGCCTTATAACGAAAAAACCCTTATGATGTAAATATGTTCATAATTCAAAAGACGATGAAATTAATAGGGAAAGTCTGAAGGCTGTTTTGCGTAACATTATTAAATGTACGTAAATTTCATCTGTCTAATTGGCTATACAAATGTTTGTGCAAAACAACTTTTTGCGCCTCCGTGATTATACATAGCAGGGTAATCTCTTTTTGCAGGAGGTAGGACGGCAATTTCTGATGAAGCAATTGCTGGTGATCTCTTGCTACACAGTTCTGCCAGAATTCTAGCAGATTGGGTAGATGTTGATGCACCATTTTGCATTATGTTCAAAGTAGCTTCTGGAATGTGGTGAATTGCTGCAGTCTGTTACTGTCTTTTTAAACTGGTTGCTTTCTTTCACCAGCAAGCTCTCTTCTTTGGAGACATATTAAACAGAACAACAAAAGTTATAACAGATGACAGGGTCGGTAGTTTTCACATTTTGGTAATTTTTCAGATTAACACCCGCACGATTACCTAACCCTAATCCTAACCGTAACCTTAAACCGTAACCCTAACCCTAAAACCCTAAACCTGACCCTAAAACCGTAACCGTAACACTAACCCTAATCCTAACCTAACCCCTAACCATAACCGTAACACTAACCCTAATCCTAACCTAACCGCTAACCATAACCCTAACACCCTAGTGTTGTCCTGTCTACATAAGCTCCATAGTTTGTATATTTACAAAACATTGATGAACAGGAGTTATATTGTAGTAAATGCTTGTGTGTACGTGTGCATGTATGCGTTTGAGAGAGCGAGAGAGAAGAGGGAGTTTAGAATAACATCTAGAAAGTTAGCAGTTTTATATGCGTTTTCAAATGTGATGGATAGATTTAGATTAGAGACGAATTTGTGTAGATCTTTTCTAGTCCTTTCCAGAGAAGATTTATTAATGGTCTTGGTAAGTAAAGGCGTCGTCTCTATACAGACCTCCTCGGATTTTAGGGAAATGTGAGCGCAGTTGGTGAAGTATATATAACCCAACTAAATCAGTGGCCTGAGCGGAATTGGATGATCCCATGGTTACATCGAACAAGTTGTTACAGTTATTATTATGTTGGTTAGCTTGGCACCAGAGTTTGTTTTCGAAGGATATAAGTGTTTTGTGTGCATTAAGTATTCTGTTGATTTCTAGTGGGGCTATGTTAGTAAAATTCCTAGCGAAAAGAATAGCCTTATTAAGAAGTTTAGGAGAGACAGTGGAGTAGTAGTTGTTAATATCAAATTGAACGAATGAAAAACAGTTTTTGTTATCCAAGGTGTGAAACCATGTAATGACCTCCCCAGTATGGTACCATAGATTAGCGTTTAATTTCTCTTTGACAACAGGTATTATTTTGTCCAGAATATTTTTGCTGACCCTTCCGAGGTCGGATTTGGTAGGGCATATTAGGCATATAGACGGTTTTGTGATAAAATCCTTTTTATGATCTTTGAGGTTGAAGTGTAGCTGCTAGAATAAGAATAAAGTTCACAGAGCTCTTACCTCTGCTGGCGACAAAGGGCCTCTCACACAGAGTAAAAGGCAGACTGTATCACGCATGTGTACAAACAGCCATGCTACATGGCAGTGAAACATAGGCCGTGACTACTGAGGACATGCGTAAGCTCGCAAGGAATGAAGCCAGTATGCTCCAATGGATGAATAATGTTAATGTGCATACCCGACAGAGTGTAAGTATCTTGAGAGAAAAGTTGAACCTAAGAAGCATCAGTTGTGCTATGCAATAGAGACGATTGCGCTGGTATGGATGTGTGACGAGAATGGATGAGGATAGCTGTGTGAAAAAGTGCCACACCCTAGCGGTTGAGGGAACCCGTGGAAGAGGCAGGCCCAAGAATACCTGGGATGAGGTGGTGAAACACGACCTCCGAACATTAGGCCTCATCGAGGCAATGACTTCTGACCGAGACCTTTGGAAATATGTTGTGCGTGAGAAGACCCGGCAAGCCAAGTGAGACCAAACTCCAAGGCCTCTGCCAGGGATGTAGCCAGCCCACATACGAGTAACATTCCTTCTTTGGACACTAAACTCCGCTTGCGAAGACCTGTTGAAGCAAGTGAAATCGAAATCGAACTAAATTTGTAAACTGGTACCCATGCCAACGTCTCTTCATTGAACACTAAACTCGGCTTGCGAAGACCTGTTGGGGCAAGCGAAATCGAAATCGTGATGACACCTGTACCAGTAGATCACTAAGAGCACCGTCCGAGCGTGATCGTTGCCAGAGCACCATCTGTCTGGCTTCCGTGCCGGTGGCACGTAAATAGCACCATTTGAGCGTGATCGTTACCAATGTTGCCTTCCTGGTACTTGAATACGTGAAAAGACATTCGAGCGAGTTCGTTGCCAGTACCGCTGGACTGGCTCCTGTGCAGGTGGCACATAAAATACACCATTTCGAGCGTGGCCGTTGCCAGTACCTCCTGACTGGCCTTTGGGCCGGTGGCACGTAAAAGCACCCACTACACTCTCGGAGTGGTTGGCGTTAGGAGGGGCATCCAGCTGTAGAAACTCTGCCAAATCAGATTGGAGCCTGGTGTAGCCATCTGGTTCACCAGTCCTCAGTCAAATCGTCCAACCTATCTGAACATCTGCCACATGTAAAAACTTCCTAGTTAACCTGCCTTTGATATTGCTGCACCTCTTATGTGTCCATAGCTTGTACTGGGTACATCTTATAGAGTTTCTACCTACACTTTTTCTACAGATCAAGCCGGGCCATCTACCTGAAGTGGTTTGTGTTTAACCAGACATTTTACTTGGTAGTTCTAAAGCATTTCTAAAACACGGTGAGATGAAAACTCCCCAACCAGTGGCAAAGTAGAGAGTGGTATTTTCATCACGACAATGTACCTGCACACACACCCTTGAATGTTAGACAGTTTTTGACCATTTACCTATTCTCTCTATTCATCCGATCTTGCTTCCTGCAACTTCGTTTTTGTTGTTATCCTGAATGAAAAAAGTCCTTAAAGGAAAATGTTTTGCAGATGTGGAAGAGATGGAGAAAACAAACAATGGAGGTATTAAAAGGTATCACTTCACAAGAGGTCTAAGACTGTCTTGAACAGTGGAAAACACATCTGGACAAATGCATTGCTTCAAATAGAGAATACTTTAATGGTGATAAAAGTATAAACATGCAAAACTAAGTGAATAAAATAATATTGCAAAATTCCAATTTCTTTCGGGTACTTCCTCGTATATACATACATATATACATACTTACACACACACACACACATACATATGTATATATACATATATACACACACACACATATATATATACCTATATATATATATACACACACGCACACACATACATATATGCATACAGCTTTGGCCTGAAACTCATTTACTCAATAACTGAAAACAGTATAATAAACATTCTAGAGTCTATCTCATCAATAATTAGTATTTGTTGTGTCCTCTTACTGCTTTTATAACCACTTTTGTGTGTTTTTGCATACTTGAAAGTACATTGGTGCAAGTGACTGAGTCAATTTTCTGCCACTCTTTGTGTGACACTAAAAATTTTCCTATTTTTTCAGTGAATATGTTATTGATAACTTATCAGTGGTTAATATTTGCTGAAAATGCATTCAAAGAAACAGATTCCTGAATCTCAAAGGGCACAAATCATTTCATTATCCAGTGAAGGATTCTCCCAAATTGAAATTGCAAAAAAATTGAAATGCTCAAGAAAAGATGTCCATCAAAAGGTACAATGAGACTAGTGCTTTCAAAAACTGCAAAGAATATGGTCACATAAAGTGTACAACGACAAGGAAAGATAAGTTGCTGAAGAGGACATCTCTGGCAGGTAGGAAAAAGATCTCTTTTGATGTAGCTGCTGAGTTTCGGGTGGCAACGAACAAATATTAACCACACAATGAGAAGAAGGTTGTTAGAAACTGGGCTCAAAGGATGTAAGGCCAGCAAGAAACCGCTGCTGTCGGAGGTGAACATGAAGAAGTGACTGTCTTGGGTAAAAGAGCATGATGATTGGACTGATGATGATTGGGCTAAAATTGTTTGGAATGATGAAAGTAATTTTGATGTAGGTTCTCCATATTCATTTCAACCACTTTACTAGGTATAACTGAAATTCTTACACTTGTACAAATTTTTTTATTGAATACCAAAAATGATCAGTAAATGTTGGGGCTGTTTGCTTGCCGTAGAGTTGAGAAAGCTTATTGGCAATCTTTCGTTTTGACTCAAAGGCACGCGTGCGCAGCTCAGCTGTTACCATATGGTGTTCGGTAAATTCCATAAATTTTTGTTATTTATTTATTTTTGTGGGTGGAAATGTACATTCTGTTTGAAATCAGCATAAAGTGAAAGAGAGAGGCAATGGACATGGACGTGTGCGTATGCTGATGGGGAGTGCGAGGCAGAAAGTGTGTATGTGTGTGAGAGAGAGAGAGGTGTGGGTTGCTGTGTGTGAGAGACACAGAGAGAGGTGTGGGTTGCTGTGTATGAGAGAGAGAGAGAGAGAGAGAGAGAGAGAGAGTGACAGTGTGTATTTTTTATTTATTTTTTCTCGCATCATTTTTGAGTGTGTGAGACTGAGAGAAAGGAGAGGTGTGTTGCTGTGTGTGACAGAGAGAGAGAGAGAGAGAGAGAGAGAGCATAAATTTCATTTATCTACTTTTTCTTGCATCTTTTTTAGTGTGATTCACTGAGAAAGAGAGAGAGAGAGAGAGAGAGAGAGAGAGAGAGAGAGAGGTGTGTTGTCAGAGAGAGATGCAAAACAAAATAGGCATGAGAACACACACCTTCATTCACTCAGTCACTCTGACACTTTCTCTCTCTCCCTCACACAGACATATAAAAGACATGTATGCCTATGTATTTATGTATGTACGTGTATATAACAGATAATGGGTGTACGAATGTATTTGTGTGGGTGTGTGACTGACCCTAGCCATTTTAAACATACGACAACACCTCTCTCTCTCTCAGTCAATGATTCACACTTACTCACTAAAAAAGGATGCAAGAAAAACTAAATGAATAAAAAAAATTTATGCTATCACTCTCTCTCTCTCTCTCTCTCATACACACACAGAGCAAGACACACCTTCTCTCTCTCTCTCTCTCTCTCTCTCTCAGTCAATCACACATTCAATAAGATAGGAGATCAGGTAAATAAATAAAATTTACGCTCTCTCTCTCTCTCTCTCTCACTCTCTCTTTGTCGCACACACACACACACAGCAATACACATTTTCTCTCTCTCTCTCTGACAACACATACCTCTCTCTCTCAGTCAATTTCACTCACACATTCACTCAAAAAAGATGCAAGAAAAATTAAATTTAAAAAATGTATGCTGTCACTCTCTCTCACACACAAATACACAGTAACACACACATACACACACACACTTTCTGTCCCCCCCCCCATCAACACATACACATGTACATGTCCATTTCCTCTCTCTTTCACTTTATGCTAACTTCAAACAAAATGACATAGCCAATTTATCATCCTGGATGTGTGGTCTCAACAGTCAAATTTGGAGGAAGAAGCATAAGGGTTTGGGGCTGTATGTCTTCAGGCCCAGGAATGTTGTTCACTTGTGAGGGCAGAATGAATTCCAACAATTACACCATTATGTTAGATCAAGTTTATCATTCAACCATGGTAGTGGTTGAATATATTAAGCCCACCATGTTGTCAATCGCAGCAGCTTCCAAGCTTCACCACTAATTCAGTTCTCAACTAAATTGCAAACTGTTAATAGTTTTAAAGAGGACACTTCCTCAGCTACACTTTGGCATATATAGTTTGAGATTTGGTTCAGTAGAAAAAAGTTATGTCAAAATATCTGTGACCTCAAAGGGCGGGGCAGCAAGGTAGATATTCATCTTCAATTAACACAATTTTTTAAAATTTTAGATTAAAAGTATACCTTTCTTAGGCTTAAATGATGGAAAAATGCATGAGGAATTCAGAATCGCTAGTTGCATTGAACAAAAATTAGTATAGAAAGAGTTACGAAGTAAAATGTTACAAAATTTCATGTCAGGAAGTAAGGGAGTAATGCTTCAGCAATAAGAATAAAGAATATATTTGTATAATAAATGTTTACTTTCCAAGGTGGCGAGCTGGCAGAAACATTAGCAAACTGGGCAAAATGCTTAACAGTATTTTGTCTGTCTTTATGTTTTTGAGTTCAAATTTCACCGAGGTCGACTTTGACGTAAAGATTATTTAATTAATTATTTTTTAACTAAACACTTTCAAACTTCCGATACTGGTAGAATATGTCACATAGAAAAGGGCTTATTCTTAACGTCTTTGACAAAATTTTCTATTTTAGAAGCAATATTCCGTTTGTCTTTATGTTCTGAGTTCAAATTCCGCCAAGGTTGACTTTGCCTTTCATCCATTTTCGATCTATTCAATTAGACGTACAGATTATTTAATCAATTTTTTTAACTAAACACTTTCAAACTTCCAATACTGGTGGAATGTGTCACATAGAACAGGGTTTACTCATAACGTTTTTGACAAAATTTTGTATTTTAGAAGTTATTCCGTCAGAAGTTACAGAGTGACATTGGACAAATTTGTGTTTGGTAAGTGCCAATACACGAAACTCTCAGCTTTTGACTAACTCTCTAACTTCTTCTGATGGTATATATACATATTACATATATGTGTAATAAAATCTCATCACGCAATTGAACCAATGAAAGAGCCTCTACATGGTTGCTCGACACGCTAAAAGTAGCAGCCAAAGTATCCTCCTACTTAAATCACATGCCCATTGTATGTAATATCCTAGATTATCCCTAAAAAGATGGTTTGCTGAAGGCTGGAATGTCTTTGATGATACGTTTGCAGTATCAAGGTTGAACTGAGGCTAAATAACAACATTATGGACAATTTCTATATTAAAACCTACAAGAAAAAAAAATTTGATCTTTTGCATTGAATCAAGTACCCTGACCTAATATGCTGCAAATCCCTTATTATGTTTCGGAAAAAATGAGGTGCCCCCCCACCCATGGAATCATTCTTTTTACTCTTTTACTCTTTTACTTGTTTCAGTCATTTGACAGCAGCCATGTTGGAGCACCGCCTTTAGTTGAGCAAATCGACCCCAGGACTTATTCTTTGGAAGCCTAGTACTTATTCTATCGGTCTCTTTTGCTGAACCGCTAAGTTACGGGGACGTAAACACACCAGCATCGGTTGTCAAGCGATGTTGGGGGGACAAACACAGACATACAAACATATACACACACATACATATACATATATATATATATATATATACGATGGGCTTCTTTCAGTTTCCGTCTACCAAATCCATTCCCGAGGCTATAGTAGAAGACACTTGCCCAAGGTGCCATGCAGTGGGACTGAACCCAGAACCATGTGGTTGGTAAGCAAGCAACTTACCACACAGCCACTCCCACGAATGAATTCCCGTTGAATGAATTCCTGTGACCTCCTAATATTGCAAAATTAGGTTACTTAAGGTGAGCCTGGTAACTGATTGTTTTAGGGTCTTGTTTTTAACTTTTGGTGAGCCATGGTGCAATCAACAACATGGTAAAAATCCCTGCCATTGATTTGGTGTGGATGGGTAACATCAAATAATTCAATCACAACATATATTTAAATTAAACAAGAAAAAAATTGAAATATTATCATCTACATGAAAAATTGAAATATTATCTTTCAGTAGTTTATAAGGTAAAATCTTAAATTATTAATTGACACATTATTAATTATCTTATAACAGCAATGCCTGGAAAAATCATGGATTACATGGAAAAATACAAGCATGAAAAGTAATATTCTTAAGATTATAAACCTGGAAAAGTACAGGACAAGTTATTACACCTGTAAAAGTATAGGACACGCTATTACTTCTAGTAAAGTAAAGAATAAGAAACTTTTTACTTAAAATATTGCAGCTAAAATTAAAATTTGAATATTAAGACTTATTTCATTATAGTTTACAAATAACACTACACTTATTTAAGTAGAATTAAATACAGAAAAAAGTGACTAATTACACAAATTTAGAAATTAGCTGAACAGTTTTGTACAATAATTTTTTAAATGAGAACTGTAAAGAGTGATAAATTAGAACTGGCATTCTTTGCTGCAATATTTTAAGTAAAAAATTTACTTTACTAGAAGTAATAGCTTGTCCTACACTTTTACAGGTGTAATAACTTGCCTGTACTTTTCCATGTTTATAATCTCAAGAAGATGACTTTTCATGCTCACATTTTTCCATCTAATCAAACTTTCCTTAGCTAAAATTCTGAATGATAACATCCCAGATGGTGTAATCTTTCAACAAGACAATGCTCCATACCACACATTCAGAATCTCAATGGGTTGGTTTGAGGAGAAAGGGATGAAGGTGATGAAATGGCCCCTCAGTCTCCAGACCTCAATCCCACTGAACATTTGTGGTGGCATTTAGGTACAAAAGGAGGGTGCACAAATGTTCTTCAAAAAGTGAATTAGAAGCCAAAATTCATGAAGTGTGGCAGAAAATTCACCCAGACACAACTTAGTCTCACGTATGCAAAAATGCATTAAAGCAGTTATAAAAACAAAAGAACATATCAAATACTAACTATTGATCCCTGTACAGGGATGCTGTCAGTAAGGTGAGGGTTGGCAATGAATATAGTGAAGAATTCCAGGTAGAAGTAGGGGTTCACTAAGGATCAGTCCTCAGCTCCCTCTTATTCATCATAGTCTTCCAGGCAATAACAGGAATTCAAGACAAGGTGCCCTTGGGAACTCCTCTATGTCAATGACCTTGCTCTAATAACTGAGTCACTGCCAGAACTAGAGACAAAGTTTAGGGTGTGGAAGTAAGGTCTAGAATCAAAGGGCCCTAGGGCTAACCTATCAAACACCAAAGTTTTAGTGAGTACGAAAGCTGATAAATCACAAACCCCTTCAGGTAGATGGCCCTGCTCACATAAAAGGTGCAGAAATATCAAAAGAAGGTTAACCAGGAAGATGGTTTTTGGGTGTGGTAGATGCACAGGGGCAATAAGCACTGATGATGTACAGAAAGCAGATGACAGGGGGGAAAAACTGAAAGTAGTTGATAGCTTCTGCTATCTAGGCAACCAAGTCTGCAGCGGGGGTAGCTGCTCTGAAAGTGTAGCAGCTAGAATAAGAATAGCTGGACAAAGTTCAGGGAGCTCCTACCTCTGCTGCAACTAAGGGCATCTTGCTCAGGATGAAAGGTAGACTGTATGATGCATGTGTACAAACCGTCATGCTACATGGTAGTGAAACATGGGCTATGACTGCTGAGGACATGCGTAGGTTTGAAAGAAATGAAGCTAGTATGATCCGCTGGATGTGTAATGTAGGAGAGCATACAAGACAGAGTGTGAGCACTCTGAGAGACAAGTTGGACATAAGAAGCATCAAATGTGGTGTGCAAGAGAGACAACTGTGCTGGTATGGTCATGTGTATGTATGGATGAGGACAGCTGTGTGAGGAAGTGCCACACCCTAACTGTGGAAGGAACCTATGGAAGAGGTAGACCCAGGAAGTCATGGGATGAGGTGGTGTAGCATGATCTTCGAACATTGGGCCTCACAGACGCAATGACAGGAGACCGAGACCTCTGGAGATATGCTGCACTTGAGAAGACCCGAAAACTAAAGTGAGATTGCAGTCATGGCCAATTGCCAGTGTTGCATGACTTTATGCATTGGGCAATATGATATGCTTGAAAAGACCTGTTGAGTCAAGTAAAACCAAAATCATAGCTGTGGCCAGTGCTCCCTGACTGGCTCCTGTTCTGGTGACAAGTAAAATGCATCATCCGAACGTGGTACATGCCAGTGCCCCTTGACTAGCTCCCGTGCCAGTGGCATGTAAAAAGCACTATCCTAACGTGATTGATGACAGGGCCACCTGACTGGTTCCTGTGCCGGTGGCATGTAAAACGCACCTACTACACTCTTGGAGTGGTTAGCATTAGGAAGGGCATCTAGCTGCTGGCTTTCCAGACCTCAGTCAAACTGTCCAACACATGCCAGCATGGAAAATGGACGTAAAATGATGATGATTATGATAACAGACTCCAGACAGTTTATTATATTGTTTTCAATTTTTAACTAAATGAGTTGTAATCATATACTCTATTTTTTCAAACCTGCTCCATAATTTTGGTCAAAGCTGTATATACATATACATACATACATTTCATCATCATCATCATCGTTTAACGTCCGCTTTCCATGCTAGCATGGGTTGGACGATCTGACTGAGGACTGGTGAAACCAGATGGCTACACCAGGCTCCAATCTGATTTGGCAGAGTTTCTACAGCTGGATGCCCTTCTTAACGCCAACCACTCAGAGAGTGTAGTGGATGCTTTTACGTGTCACCTGGACGAAGGCCAGTCAGGCGGTACTGGCAACGGCCATGCTCAAAATGGTGTAATTTATGTGCCACCCACACAAGAGCCAGTCCAGGGGCACTGGCAACGATCTCACCCGAAGGTCCTTACACATGCTGCGGGCACAAGTGCCAGAAAGGCAACGCTGGGCACAGGTGCCATCACGATTTCGATTTCGTTTGCTCCAACAAGTCTTCGCAAGCTGAATTTTGTGTCCAATGAAGGAGACGGCGTTGGCATGGGTGCCAGTTGTCGAATTTAACTCAATTTCAATTTCACTTGCCTCAACAGGTCTTTGCAAGTGGAAGTTTAGTGTCCAATTTACCTCGATTTTGATTTCACTTGCCACAACAAGTCTTTGCAAGTGGAGTTTAGTGTCCAATGAAGGAAGGTACGCATAAGTGGACTGGCTGAGGCCTTATATATATATATATATATATATATATATATATATATATATATAAAATATGAGGTGTTATTTCTGTTGGTACTTTCTTGTGAATGTAAAAGTCTCATATTGCGTGCAGATATTATTTGTGAGATGTTTTTAGTGTTAGAGAAACGGAATCTAACCCTGTGCGTGTTGATGACTGGGAAATAATGAGAATGTTTTGGAAAATTCTTATTAACAGCATTTTGGAACTGGGAAACCAAATTGATTTTATATTTTTACCAAAAGGTACTATCAGCCAAATATTTTTATCAGATTCTGGTTTAGAATGTTTGCTATTATTATTTCTAAATAATTTCAATTTATTATTGTTATTATTGAAAAAGGGTTTAAACTGGTGGTTACTTCCCCTATAACGTAAAGAAATGTTTGATTGTTTGTTATCGTCAAAAGTTTTATGATGAGAATGATAATTGCATTTATCGTTGCTGTTAATATTAATAACTATATTATTATGGGTATCAATTTCATAAGTGGAATTAATATAACTAACTTTTTCTCTATATCCTGCTTTTAATACAGCAGAGTTGTAAAAGTCAGCTTCCTTGTTGAAGATATTTTCATTTGTGGATAAATTTGATAGTCTAAGTGAAATGTTCCTAACTAAATTTCTTGTTACCGAATTAGGATGATTACTGAATTTGCTAATGTATTTAAGTTTAGTGGAGGGTTTGTGGTAAGGGAAGAAGGTTTTTGTGTGTAGGTCTAGAGTGACATCTAGGAAGTTGGCTATAAATGTTTCATCTTCAAATATTATACTAAAGCCCATTCTACTGAAAAATCTAGCCAGTCTATTTTTAACTTTGTATTTTTTGGTTTGTGGTATTATTTAAATAGAGTAAACAGTCGTCTCAGTATAGACCACCCTTAACATTTGGGAATTGGTCTTCTAATTCATATAGAATGTATGTGCAGACCAAGTCAGCTATTTGTGCTTACGTGTCCATAGTTTATTATTGAATTTAATTATAGAATTTCTGGCTGCTGTAATAACTTTAAATTCCTCTCTAGAAAGACCCGCCTTATTGTGAGCAAACCAGAGTGCTTTGTTTAATATAATGGGGTTAATTGATGAATAAAAGTTAGATATATCAAACTGGATAAATTTGGTGTTATGTTTGTCATTAATGTTACGAAACCATTCTACTACCTGTAATGAGTTAGACCATAAACTAAGTTTTAATTTTTTTACTAAAGTAGGTATATATTTGTCAAGTATGCTTTTACTGAGAATACCAATATCCGATTTAGATGGAGAAATTAGACGTAATTTAGGGCTATTTCAAAAGTTTTTCTTATGGTCTTTTAAAACGAAATGGGGTTGCTTAGGGTCTAAAGGTTCAGTCCTCTGTTGTAAGTCACATTTCTCCATGATATTTTTCACTTCCAGGTTAGCATTCCTAAGTGCTGTTTTACTTGTGATTCGGTAGTTTTTTTCTATTTCTCTTTTTAGTAGTTCGTTATAATGTTCCTTGGATAATTTATACATATTTCATGTTTTATTGGACTTAACTAGTATTCCATCAATGTTATTGATTTCCTTCGGTATGTTGTTGAGGTATCTAAGGTGATTATTTCTTAATGGTGATTTATGTAACTTCACATTTTTCACTATTGACCAAAGATCTTCAAATTGTTTTAATTTCGGGTTAGGTGGTGGGTAGTTCTTGGATTTGAATAGTTTTTTAAAATCCCTACTTCAGCCCAACTTTTTTTATGTCTAAATTAATAAAATAATCCATTTATGTAGATTAATAGACCACCCATTAACTTTATTATTTATTAATTAATTATCAATCATTTAATATCTCATTCACTAATATAAGAATCACCTTCCGATAAATATCCCTCTGCTTTATTATTAATTCCCACACAACTACCGTATGTATATACGTACTAAGGAGTGTATACTATTGCGTATGCGTATCTATGTACATACATGTAACAACATATACATATATATGTGTGTGCGAATGTATGTGTATGTGTGTTTGTATGTACATATGTATCTGTGTGTGTGTGTGTGTACATTCATGTTTTTGCATGAAACTATATATGTTTGTGCAGATTCTTGTATATATTTGTTGTTGTTAATGATAAATATATATGGACATGTGTGTATATATGTTTGGTTGGATGTATGTATGTTTATGTATGTATATGTTTATGTTTGTATATATGTATATGTGTATGATTGTGTGTGTGTATATATATATGTGTATGTGTGTGTATGTATGCATATATATATATATATTTATATATATATATATATATATATATGTATATATATATATGTGTGTGTGTGTGTGTGTGTGTGTGTTTGTACGTATGTGTATATATGTATGCATATATGTATTTATTCGAGTATATGTATGTTTGTCTGTGAGTATGTATGTGTGTATATATGATTATACACATTCATCTCAGCATTTTTTGTAGAAATACAAGATTAACTCCCCTTTACGATCACATTATTCAAATAACATTCCTCTCCAATTTTTATCAGATTTAAATCATCTTATTATCTCCCAACTTTACACTCTGAATTTTCTTTCTTTTTTTTTCTTTTTTGCTTTCCTTCTTTCCTTCCCTTCTTGTCCAACGTACTGTCTGGTAGCGTCCTAATCTCCAACGGCTTTTTCAAATAAATAACCTTCTCCAACTATAGTTCTCATATTCGGTTAAAATGTCTTGCGCTCAGGCTGGTTCCCATGCATTTCCCTGAAGAGAAGATTACATTTTTAACATCGCCGATTCCTATGGAAGGTATAATTTGTAATCTTCGAAACATATGTTGGAAATAAAAGTATGCAGTTAACATATGCGTCTTAGTCCATTCATTAAATTTATATATACTCAAGTACCCAAAATATAAAGGAATTTCTACCTCATAAACAGGAGTTACACCACAGTTATTTTTTTACTATGACCTAAGCTATATTAAGCTTAATATTTCATTCATAATAATTTTTTCATTCATATTTTTATTTCTAATTAACCCCGAGTTTTGACTTTTACATCTAAGTTTCAGTTTGAAATATAATAACATTTTGATTTGTATATTTTTTACTTTGTTTACGATGTTATATTATTATTTGGAATAAATAAATATTCTTGTATTTTTTTATTATTCAATTGATTTTTAATGATAATTTTAATTGATACCTCATTTAACACTAAATTATTCTGAAATTAGAGTACCATTTTAGCCTAATATAGAACTTCGATTTTATTAAAGTTGAAATATTTTCGATTAATACTGTTTTATGCAATTAATACCTAGTCTTTTTATGTTAATTTCCTATACGGAATATTTTCACTAGACGTCTTATAAATAAATTTTTAAGCATAAATGACCTAGCTTAAATATTGCATCATTTAAATATGTGCTAATAATATCTTTATTATTTTAAACTTAAACTTTGTTCAAATTGTATTTTAAACGAAAAAATTTGTTTAGTTGGTTTTTATATATAATATACTTATTAGATTATTTTATAATAGATGTAGGATTGATTATTGAATGGTTATTATTTTGATATTTTAATAATATTTTTCTATCTTTATATAATAAGTATTTTATATACATTCATTTGTTATTTATTGTTGGTTGATATATACATTCATTTATTATTATTGTTGTATTTTGACCTGAAGATTAGCTATATTTTTGAATAGAATTGATTTTCGATAGTTTTAATCGATTTTAATTGATTTAAATTTCTTTCTATTTGAAAATTGGTTATGAAATACGTGTAGTCATTTTATTATCTTGATCTTATGATATTTACTTTGCATTATATTATACTTATTTATTGTACTTTTAATTATAAATTTTTTCTATATGTGACAGTGGATTTTCATCGATGAGTTCATAAACCTTGGTTTTTTTCCCTAATACTATATATTAATATATATTTTATACTCTGAAGCTTAATTTAATTTTAATTTTTAATAAATTGATTTTAATTGAGTTTTTACCTGTAATTTTGGATTTTATCCCTAATATTATTATAATTATTATTATATATATATATATCACCATGTCTTGCCACCTTCTATCCTCTACTCCATGGACAGCTGAGAATAAAGACAATCCTGTGGCTGCGATGTCTTTCAGCCAAGAAGTGGGTGGCCTGCCTCTTTTATGTCTGCCGTTCACCTTGCCAGTTATGATCGTTCGTTCAAGTCCATCCCGGAGCATGACGTGGCCAAAGAACCGTAGCTTCTGCTTCATGATGTTTCGCTGAAGCGTCATCTCGCAACCGAGCTTTTCTAGTACCCAGTTATTCGTCCTTCTCTCCGTCCACAACACTCTAAGGATTCTGCGGTAACACCACATTTCAAAAGCGTTCACTCTTTTCTTGTCTGCATTCAACATTGTCCATGACTCTCAACTGTACATCGCAATAGAGAAAGTGGCAGCCCGAAGTAGCTTTATCTTCAGCAGCATTAACACACCATGACTCTTCCATATGTTCTCCATATCTTGTACCGCTTGCCTCGCTATCGCGAGCCTTCTCTGTATCTCTGGTGTGCTTGTTCCACTGGTGCTGATTGTGGATCCTAAGTACACAAAATCATCCACTTCCTGAATCATCTCTCCATCTACGGTGAAATCACCTCGGTCTGTCTGTACTTATCCACCACCAAGATCTTTGTCTTCTTTACATTCAGGAACAGGTCACTTTGTGCACTCATGTCTTTCACTTTGCATATCATCTGCAGCAATTCGACTTTGCTGTTACTTATAAGGGTTGTGTCATCGGTGTATCTCAGATTGCACAGCCTTTCTCAGCCAATCTGCACACCACCATCGTAGTTCTCCTTCACTGCTGTTATGATGTTTTCTGCATAGATGTTGTACAGATATGGAGACAGAACACATTCCTGACGGACACCCTTCTCAATGCCGAACCACTCAGTGTCACCGATGGACGTCCTGACAGATGACTGTTGATCTTGATATAGTCACGCCAACAGTACGACTAAGTGTTCAGGAAATCCCATGTCCTTCATGACGTCCCACATAGTCGAAGGCCTTAGAGTAGTCGATGAAACACATGTAAAGTGGGATATTACATTCCTTAAACTTCTCGATCATCATCTTGATGTTGACTATCTGTTCCCTTGTTCCTCTGCCCTTGACAAAGCTGGCTTGTTCCTCAGCGATGACACTGCTATATTTCTGCTGCAGTCTTACCTACAATGATTCGCAGCAGGATCTTGCTTGCATGGACAATAAGACTGATGGTTCGGTAGTTAGAGCACTCGCGTGGGTTGCCTTTCTTTGGTATTGGTACGAAGACTGCAAGACACCAGTCGATCAGCGACTCCACGTCGTTCTAGATCTTGGCACACAGTCTGCACAACAGTTCTATCCCAATATCTCCTGTTGCCTTCCATACCTCGAGAAGTTCATCCATGCAAGGGCTCTTACCGTTCTTGGTATGGTACAGCGCCTGCCTCACTTCTTCTTTGAGTGGTTCCGGTTCTCTCTCTTCGGCTACAGCGAGTGCAGCGGGGAGATCTTCCTGCCTCCTTCTGTACAAATTGGTGCTGTATTCCCTCCACCTAGCTTTGATGTCCTCTTCCGCTGTTAGGATGTTACCTTCTTTATTGTTGATGACGTCACTACGTGGAGTCCACTTCCTCTTTCTACTCAATTCCTTCACCAAATGAAAAACAAACTTGATGTCACCTTTCTGTGACGCATCTTCCGCCTCCAGACATATCTGGTCCAAATAGTTCCTCTTGTCCTCTAGTGCCTGTCTGTTGTACTGCTTGTCAAGTTCTCTCCATTCCTGATGGTTTCCACTTGCTTTTGCTTTCCTCCTTCTTCTTGCGACGTCTAGTGTGTTGTCTGATAGCCACGGCCTCTTCGGAGTCCATCTTTTGGGAATATTCCTCTCCACAACTTCCTTTGTGATGTTGACCATTTTCTCCCAAAGTGTGTCTGATCTCTACTCTCCGTTATCGTATGATTGGAGAAGCGGCAGAAATCTATTCTGCATCTTGACACTGAAAGCCTCTGGGATTTTTGTGATGTCGTACCATGTTGTTTTCATCTGCTTTCGCTGTGACCTCATCTGGATCTTAATCGTTGCACACAGCAGTTGATGATCGCTTCCGCAGTCTGCCCCTAGTCATATCCTTACGTTCTTGAGTACCGACCTCCATCGTCCTTGAATCATGATGTAGTCAATCTGGTTTCGAAACCGGTCTCCTGGACAGGTCCAAGTGTACAACCTTCTCGGGTGATGCTGGAAAATAGTGTTACCGATGACTAGGTTGTTGGTGATACAAAGGTAAACCAGATCCTGTCCTCTTTCATTCCTCTCCCACAAAGTATGTTGGCCCGCGCTTGAACTCTTGGTAATGCTCTTCCCCACCTTAGCATTCCAATCTCCCATCAAGATAATGACATTTCACCGTGGAACACTGTCCAGTGTCTGCTGAAAAATATCAGAAATCCTGCATTTCTTCTTCATTTGCTATCATGATTGTTATGATTTCAAGCCTTAGATTGCCAGATATCACATTGGAAGGTAAGACCTGAGGGCCTGAAGATGTGTCAAATGCCAACACGGAAGAGGTTTATGCTTCTCCAAGTATATATATATATATACATATATATATACATATATACATATATATATATACACATATATTTATACATATATAAGTATACATATATATTTATAGATATATAAGTATACATATATATTTATATATATATAGGTATACATATATATTTATATATATATAAGTATACATATATATTTATATATATGGGTATACATATATATTTATATATATGGGTATACATATATATTTATACAAATATAAGTATACATATATATTTATATATATAGGTATACATATATATATATATATATATATATATATATATATATATATACACACATATATATTTATAAATATATGTACAAATATATTTTTATACATATATGCACACACACACACACACACACACACATATATGCACATGGAATATGGGGTTTTAGTTCACTGGTGACCCAAACGAATAGGTACGCTGGGTAAGTGCTGTGATGGATTATCAGGGTTTCAAGCTTGTAACTGAGATGGGAGTTATGGATTCATTTAATGTTTCTGATTTAGCAGCAATACCCAGCGTTGCGCAGGATTAAAATGGCATAGTTTTTTATTCTTTTACTTGTTTCAGTCACTTGACTATGGCCTTGCTAGGGCACTGCCTTTAGTTGAACAAAGAAAGAAAAGGGAGGGAGAAAAGGAAAAAGGAAGGAGAAAGAAAGAAAAAGAAAGGATAGACGGAAGGAACAAAGGCATAGACTAAAAGAGTGGAGGTATTACAGAGTGAGAGAGAATATATGAATATATGAAAACTGCAGTTTTTAGAGAAAAACCAGTGTAAAACCTTTTTTCCTGATTTCTGAGCAAAAAATTGTAGTGCATGACCATCCCTAGCACATAAGTAATGGGTGCAAAGTTTGGTGAAAATCGGTTGAAAACTGTAGAAATGCATACATATTACACACGCAGACTTCCTTTGTTTTGTAGCAAGCATCTCAATTTTTATACATTATTTTATATTATTCTTAGATTAGTTGAAGTCTTACAGCTGTTTCTGAGACATCTCAAGTGATAGGTGAGTATGCCTATGGGGTATTCTGTCATGAGAGACAAGTAGAGAATATAAGAAAGACCTAGACATAGAAATGTTCAGATAAAAGATCTAGACATGAAAAATTCACAGATAATAATTTATGAAATAGAAGAGTAGAGTAAGGAAATAAGGAAATAAAGTTCACAGTTCATTTTGCAGAGGCTATGGATGTTAGTCCGTATGTCTTTAGGTAAAATCCAAGATAAATCCAGGCAGTATTACGGTAAAGTATGAGTAGTATGTTCACAGAATAAATATCCAGGCAATATTTTGACAGAAATGGTATTGGTCTGTTCATATTGAGATGGCTGGTTTGTGAGAGAATGACCATAAAAGTGGTTATTGAGCAAAGTGGAGGGAGGAGAAAGAGAAGGAAAGGGAAAGAGACATTAATGGGGTAGCCAGTGGGAATAGAGAGAGGAAGAAGGTAAGTGACAGGATATTAGCAAGGATTGGTTAGAAGAATAAAAATAAAGGGATCTGTTCAGTTTCGTTCACAGATACTTTAATTATCTTTTTCTAACTAAACAGTTTTACAAAATTTCATATTTTAAAAGTCATTTTGTGTTAAAGTTGTCGTATTTGGGTAATTTTAACCAATCAACAACGTGTATTCAGATTAAGAAAGCTACTGCTGTTTGCGACAACTTCTGGGTCATCTCTACTAAATGTCACCACTCTGTTCTATTTTATTTTTGTTTACTGCTTGTGTTGTATATTACATGCATGCTTTTGATTCTCGCATTGAAGTAACCAGTAAACATCAAAGAATCAACACCAAGTAGGAAGAAATATTGTTTACATTTGTTTGTCTGACATGTAGTTAGAGATACAGCAGTAATTGTAGTGGCGGTGACAACAAGTTCACTCGCTGGTTTGTAGTTGATAGTGTAAAAGTGGCTGTTTGCTAGCAGAGAGGGAAAGAGGAAGGAATGCACGGTACTGACTAGAAAAGAAGAAAGGATAAAGGTGGCATTGTTTTTCTTGTGGCTGAAAGCTTCTCTTTTGTGTCAGTTTTGACCAAAGAGCAACACTTTCCCTTTGCCCTTCTTCAACTGAATACATGTTGACTGGTTAAAATTACCCAAATATGACAACTTCAACACAAAATAACTTCTAAAATACGAAATTTTGTCAAAAATGTTGAAAGTAAACCGTGTTCAGCATGAGAAATAATACCAGTATATAAAGTTTCAAACTATTTAGTTAAAATTAAAATAATTGTAAAAATCTGTGAGTGAAACTGAACAGATCCAAATAAAGAAATATAAATATATAGAGTGAAAAATAAAAAAAATATGTAATAAAGTAAAAATAAAAGAAATATAAAATGTGGAAATACAAATAAGAAAAATTGTAAAAATAAGGGTACAGATAAAAGAAGAGAGAAGGAAGATAGTGGAGGATAAAAAAATAAAAAGCACCAAAGAGAATAGAAAAAGAAATAAAGAGAACAATAGTTAAGATGCCAGTAATATTCCTCTAGTTTAGGGTTGGGGTAAGAACTGAACCAGAAAATAGTTGTGACTGTTGAATAGACAGAGTTCCAGTTGGTTATGGTCAGTAGCTACAGATATATCCCTACCTATAGGGGATATGAATATATCAAAGGATGAATATAGAAGCAGGCATGAATGGAGAAACCAGTTAAATATTTTAATTGTTTCAGAATAAAAGTTACAATTTAAGATTTGGAGATATAACAGGTTATGGTTTAAAGTTTAGAAGATTAAATAAAACCTGCAGGTTGAAGTAAAGAATTAGCAGTCATCTTCTAAGGTACTAATGTTGATGGAAAAGATAATGAAGGGATAGACATAGGTGTATTAAAACGAACACGGAAATATGCAAGTAAGTGTTATGTGTGAAGGATAAATTTACACCTGAACTTATGGAAAAATTTAAATGTGCACAAAAATTTGTCTTTACAAGTCATGAATACTTCCTTTTGTTTGTTGAGTGTGGTGAGTTATGAGTTAATATCTGGAGTGCCACCCTAAGGCAAAGCCCACATGTGGAGCACTGGCCCTGATATGTGATGTCAGAATCTATTATAGCCCTGAATATTTCCCTATCTAGATCTTTCCTATATACTCTACTTGTTTCTAATGAAGGAATACTCCATAGGCATACTCGCCTATCACTTGAGATATCTCAGAAACAGCTGTAAAACTCAACTAATTTAAGAATAATATAAAATAATGTATATGAATTGAGATGCTTATTATACCTTGGCGTTAGCTGTTCTCTTTCACAAATATATACAGATACATACACACATATATACATACCTATATATATATATATATATATACTAGCAGAGATACCCGGCGTTGCCCGTGTTACATGCAATTGAAGGATGAGACTTTTCTCTTATATTTCCTGTAAGGAACTGGAATATATATGATTCGAATTTCATCAAAATTGCACATGAGGGTTCTTTCCCTCTTTACACACCCTAAAAAAATTCTAATCATGAGACATGTATCATCATCATCATCATCATCGTTTAACGTCCGCTTTCCATGCTAGCATGGGTTGGACGATTTGACTGAGGACTGGTGAAACCGGATGGCAACTCCAGGCTCCAGTCTAATTTGGCAGAGTTTCTACAGCTGGATGCCCTTCCTAACGCCAACCACTCAGAGAGTGTAGTGGGTGCTTTTACGTGTCACCCGCACGAAAACGGCCACGCTCAAAATGGTGTCTTTTATGTGCCACCCGCACAAGCCAGTCCAGGAGCACTGGCAACTATTAATCTTTATGCACATATTCCAAAATTTCAGTCTTCTGGAACCTGTAAAATGGATTTTGCTCCTGAAAAATGGAGCTCATGGAGCTCTAAAATGTGGGAATGAAGGCCCCTATTGGGGGTGGGTGTGTTAATGTCAACCAGAGAAGTTGAATTGTTGGGAATGTTTTTAACTTGGGTCTTATAGTATGCCTGTATAAATGTGAAAGTATAGTTTCACTTTAATATTTTCAGTATGAAATTGAAAGTATTAAAGTGAAAGTATTTGAAATTACAGTAGCGACATGTTATTGTTTCACTTTTGAGATGTAATACTGAAATAGTGGAATAGTTTCAGTGTGAAAGTGAAAGTATCTGACATTACAGTAGAGTGATGTTATTGTTTCACTTTTGACACGTAATACTGAAATAGTGGAGGAGATATGATATTGGTGTGGGCTCGAACTATGCAAGAAGTTAAAAATTGTTTTGGCCTAAGACACTACATGGACCCTAAGTAAGGCGTGTGTTAATTTCAAATGAAATTGATTGTGTAGTTCTCAAGTTTTATGGATTCACAGACACATATTCTCATCTTTATATATCTGATATTTATGCGCATATTCGAAAATTCTAGTGTTATGGACCCTGTAAAAAGGATTTTGCTCATGAAGAATGGAGCTCTTGCAGCTGAAAAATGTAGGAGTTAAGGCCCCTATTGGGGGTGGGTGTGTTAATGTCAACCAGAGAAGTTGAATTGTTGGGAATGTTTTTAACTTGTGTGTAATATGTATTGTTTGAATTTCTTTGAAATAGGAAATATATGTATGTTCACTGGGTTTGTAAAAGAGAGTAAAACTACAGGAAACCAAAAGACGAATGATCACGATAATCAGTCGGCTACCCGAGCGTAGTCATTATTACTCCCCAATGTAGGATTCCTCACCATACAGGTGACTGCATTACGGATCTATAGCAACTGGAAGGGCATGACCCAATTGAAATAACAACGTGTGACGTTTGGAGTAAAGGGAAATGAATGTGTTGCCTCTGGAGTTTGCAAATCACCACTATACGGATAGGTAACTGCAGAAAAAAATTTACAATCTTAGAACAACCACTCACTCATCTGGGAAGGCCTTGAAATCAATGTTACCAACTGGGGACTATGTGTGACTCAGTGATAATAAAAAGACTCAAAGGAGGTCTGCAACGAAATAATTTTATTCAACACTTTGCAAGTAAATCAGTGGAGGCAAAGATGCGTCTCATTTACTTGACAATTTATGCACCACATTGCAGAAATCACAATGTAAGTATATCTGAAAGGATAGTCTTACACTGTTGTACCGTTGAATTACAAATAATGCTCATCTGTTATGTTCGGGTGACCCTATAGCCTCCAATGGTACAACTGTATTCGTCTTTGCTTAGGAAAAATGACTAAATTGTGGGTGTGAAGTCCCCATGAAGGGGTCTTTGTAACTTCTAAGAAGAAATTTTAGAAATATTACTTTGTGTCTAATTTGTATGATTAAAATTTCATCAACATCAAAAATATATGAATTTTCATGGTGGTTATGGCCGTTATGCATAGAATATAATTTCCAAATTTCATAAAGATCCATTCAGTACTTTTTACGTAGTTTTGGATAAAAAAACAAATGACTAATGTGTGCATTTGTGTGTATGTGTGTGTGTGTGTGAGTGTATATATGTATAGATATCTGTATGCATGTATATATGTGTATATATGTGTACATATTACATGTACATCTATATATATACATCTACACATATGTATACATATATATGTATGCATATAGATCTATATCTCTATATATATCTATACATATACGTGTACATATACATCTATACGTATACATATACATCTCTCTCTCTGAAACCATTAAAGTGAAAGTATCTGTCATTACAGTATCGAAATGTGATTGTTTCAGTTAGTGGAATAGTTTCATTTTTAAAGTGAAAGTATTTGACATGAGTGTTTTTGTTTCACTTTTGACACGTAATTCTTAAATAGTGGAGGAGATATTATGTTGCTGTGGGCTTGAACTATGCAAGAAGTTAAACATTTTTTTTTTGATTAAAACACAACCAGGACCCTAAGTAAGGCATGTGTAACATTTGAATGAAATTGGTTGTGTAGTTCTCGAGTTTTAGGGAAACACACACACACACACACACAGATAGACAGACAGACAGACAGACTTTCAGACACACGTTCTCATTTTTATATATATAGATATTGAGGGTGATAAATTGAATACTAATTCAATTAACATCAATTTAAAACCAAGTGGCCTAGCATATAAAGAAATCTGAAAATTCAGAAAAATTGTATTACATGCGTATAAGAAGGGATGACCACTAAGTGGACATCCGATATGCTAGAAAGAGGTCATCAACGACCCAACCACAAAGAAATATAATGTTCTCCAGAAAAAGATTTCGCAAACACCAGAACATAAGCGGGCAAGACAAAATGAAAACTATACAAAATACAGAATTAACTGTGTACCGGTTTTGCCATTAACTTTTTTACTTACGTAAAAACGTCTGTGGTTCTTCAGCACAACGATTGTGCTGAAGTATGGAATAAGTCATTGTTATAAGCTTATAGAAAAAATAGACACGTACCTTTTTAAAGAACAAAATATAGCTGAGAGCTATTGTATTAGATGTTTGTCTAATCAGAGAGCAGAAATTAAAAGAAGATACATGAAATGGACGTGTGTATGTGTGTGTGTTTTTGCAGATAATTTGGTGGCAGTTTTGCAGTCAGCATGAGGTGGTTTGTGTCTATCTCTCAAGTTGAATTGTTGTGAATTTGTCTGTAATAGCAATGTTCAGACAAGTGAAAATATATTTTTAATATGTGGTTGGGGAAAAAAGGGGATCTTTTGAAGTTGGCATGAAAGCGAAAGAGACAAAAAGAGCGCGATTGTATCAGTGAAGTTCTTTTGAAGTTGTGTGAGATGGAAGAATTGATGTGCATGCGTTGTTTGAAGGGGTGTGCAAGACAGAATGTGTAGTGTGCATATGAATTGCTTTTGTGAGTGTGTGTGAAGAGACAGAGAGAGTAATGTTGATGGTGTGTGTGTATATGAGAGAGAGAGAGAGAAAGAGAGATAGCTGAAATTTTTTTCATTCAGTTTTTGTAGTGGGTGAATGACAGAGTGAGAGAGAGAGAGTGGTTATGCATGTATGTATGTATGAATGGCTTCAGTGACACACACTCACACACACATTCGCACACACGCAGGTTGTTTTAATCGATTTTCTCGGTAACTGTGGGGCTAGGAAAAAAATACAAACCGCATTCCAATCTATGCACCTGTCTCCACATGTGTACCATTTTTCACGCAAATCCACCCAGCCGTTTGGCTGTGAACCTCAAGACAAGAAAGAATACAACGCTAGCTCATGTCAAATTTATATTATAGAATATATATATATATATATATATATATATATATATATATATATACACACACATATGCATATATGATTACAGGACGTTACCAACAGTAAACATGGAATACGAAAACAAATGAGTTCAATACTCAAACACAACCAAATGTTTGTTTTTGTTCGGTTTCCTTGTATGTCTCTACTGTCCTGTTTTTGTTCCCAACTTTGACCCTCCATAAATCCAAAATTTTATTTTGGTACTTATGGAAGTAACTACCTTCGACGACTCATATTGCTGTTCAATTCTCAAAATGAGGAATAGACAGACAGCTGACAACTGATGAAGGGCCGTTCCTGAGTTTTACTTGTCTTGTTTTCCATTTGTTTCTCTTGTTTGCATATTGAATTCATTTGTTTTCATATTTCATGTTGTTTATTGTTGGTGACATCCTGTACTCACATATGCATATGTATGTATGTGTATATATATATATATATATATATATATATATATATATATATATACACACACACATATATGCATATCTATATATATATATGTGTGTGTGTGTGTCTGTGTGTATTTGTGTGTGTGTGTGTATATATATATATATATATATATATATATATATATATATGTGTGTGTGTGTGTGTATATATATATATGTGTGTGTGTGTGTGTGTGTGTGTGTGTGTGTGTGTGTGTGTGTATATATACTTCCGGTTTCGTATGGTTCAGAAGTGTTTTCTTGTGCTCCCGAAAACCCTTAAAAATATTTCAAAGAAAACAGTAAACTGATCAGGAAAGTATACTAGAATACAATATATCTATAAAATTATGATATATTTTAAGTCACCTTCATAAATATACTGAGCAGGAAGAATCTTTAATAAAACACAAAGTCAAAACATTGCTGTTTCTTCGATCAAGAACTTCCTCCACGTGCTTACAGGAAAGTAGAGAAAATTCCTGATATCCAGCACAATATTAAGAAAAACTTGAGATAAGATAAAATAAGTATACGTGCATTTTCTATAATTAAATTAATGAAAGGTCCCGAAAAAAACAAAAAAAGTTGTAAGTTATCGATCTTCCCTTTCTGTATTTTGTGTTTGTTTCTTACCTAGGTGATGACATTATCTATTTTCTTTTCTTTCCTTCTCTTCTTTGGTTATATATTTTTGTTTCTAATGAGGTCTGATAAATACTGGCTTTCTATTTCTTCTAACCCATTCATTTATTTTGGTTATAAGTTAGGCAAGTGTTTCTTCTCTATTCGAAGAATTCACTATTCTTTCAGGAGCTTACAAGACAAAAACAAACCAAACCAGGCTGGAATATATATATCTCATGTGACTTCCACTTTCTTTTTTCTCAATCACTATGCACTTATTTACAAATATACATACCCCTCTCACTTACAAACAATACATCCCCAACTCACTTTTTATACCGCAATCAATCTGTATCTAGTCTCTCTCTCTCCCCCTCTCTCTCACTTTCTCCAAATAAATTTACTTACTCTCTCACTGAAACACTAGCAATACATACTCCTCTCTGTCCTAGAATCAATGTGTATCTAGTCTCTCTCTCCCTGTCTCTCTCACTTTCTCCAAATATATATATATTTTTTTCTCTCTCTCTCTCTCCATCACTTTGCTCTTTTTTCAAAGACTTTTACATCTCACTCAGACCCTAGCTATACATCCTCCTCCTCCTCCCCCTCTCTTTATTAAAGTAAATGTGTATCTAGTCTCTCTCTCTTGCTCTCTCTCACTCTTTCCAAATACATATCCTATTTTCCTCTCTCTTTCTCCTCTCTCACTCCCACTTACTCCCTCTCCCCCATCTCCATCCACTCACACCTACAACCCAATCCCCACCGTTACCTGCCCATCCTCTCCCCTGCATACCTAGCCTGCCCTCATCTCTACTTCCCTCTTAATCTCTTCTCTTCCCCTTCTCTGCCTCGACCTTCCTGTTTGTCCTCTCACTCCCCTCTGCGCAATCTCTCATCACACCCTGCTTTCTCCATAATTGCACTCAAAAACTCACTGCATATAACACCACAACCATACACTATAAGGAAGATAACAAGAAACTGGAAGTCTACAGCGATAGGATTGTTCCTATGTGCCTGAGAAATTGCAGAAGGCAATTCGCCAAATAATTTGATTAAAGCTGCCCTGAAGAGCAATGGTTTCTCCATATCAGTGGCACAAACAGAGTGGAAGAAGAATGAGTTCATCCGATCTTATGTGCTCATACAGCTACACCTGGAGAAACTGGACATCATTTTCAAAAGTGGTGAAAAAATGATGACACTACCTTTGAGAAACCTCACACAGAAAGCAGTAGCAACATGGATGCCAAAGTTAAAACACGGAACAAGGAAGGAAACAAGAAAAGTGTGAACAGCCACAGTCCCAACACCTCCCAAAGACACCAGACAAAAGCCAAATGAAAATGGTTATAAAATAAAATTCCAAATCAGACCCTCTCAGAGATAATGGTCTATCTACAAGTTCCACAAAAGAGGTGTCTGCTGGCATGGAGAGAGAGAGGGACAAACTGCCAGTTTGTGCACCCAGTGCTGGAGCAAATCCACCACTCACCCAATGAAGGAAACAACCACACTTTAAAAAATCTATATCCCAGCACAAACCTGCAGACAAAAAAGCCAGATGGAAGTCATATGCAGATGCAGTAAAAGCTGCAGCAGTTGAGCAAGAACATTTTTTAAGTGTGGCACAGGAAATAGTGCAACAGTTGTCATGACTACAGACAAAGCTGAGCTATGTACCCTCACACACAAGACTACCACAATTGATGGACCCCAGATGGCCACCACTGCCACCAAACCACCCAACACACCAACACTAATGCCATTTCTACTGATGACTATAAGAGGTCTGCTGCAGAACAGCAGCAAATGCAAAATTGAGCACCTGAAGAATCTTTCTGCATGTAATCAAGCTATATGCAATGCACTTTCAGAAACATCTATCAGCAGACATAAGAGATGCGGAGATACACATACCAATGTATGCTATCTTCCATACAGACAGAAGAAAAAGAAGTCACAGTGGAGTTGCAATGCACATCCGAGAGGATGTCACACCATTAACCCTGTTATTGAACTCGAACTCAGTGTGTGACACACTCATAGTACATCTAAAGCAACTTGATATAGTGATGTGCACACTATATCATCCACCTGATGCCTCAAATCGTGATGGAAAATTTGAAAGCCTTAGTGGGATAAAGGAAGTACAAACACAATTGGATCAATGTACTACTATATTCCTGATGGGTGACTTCAACTTCACCAAAATCAGGAGTGATGCACAAAGAGCAAAATCAAGCAGAATCTCTACTTGATCTTATGAAAATGCTATTCATGGAGCAGATCATACTCTCTCCAACCAGGCACAAAAATATCCTGGACCTGTGTTTAACAAACAATGTGGAAATTATCCACAATGTAAATATATCACCGACAATATTCTCAGACCATAACATGATAAAACTGACAATGTATGACCCGAAAATAACTAAAGATAAACTCCGCTCAGATGGCACTCAAACCCTATCCAGCCTAAATTTCTATAAGGCTGACTGGAAGTCACTTGAAAAACAGATACTTCAGTAGGACTGGCCTAAAAGCTTCTCTACGCAAAATATAGATATGAAACTCAATAAATTTATGTCAATAATGTGAGCCATATGCATTAAATATGTCCCAGAGAAGGGAGCCAATACACACAAAAGCATCATTTCCCGAGACAGGAGAATACTGATGCAATGGAGAATAAAGATCTTGAATTGTTTAAACAAACACCTTAATGACAGTGTGAAATCCCACCTGACAAAAGAACTCTTCAAGATAGAAAATAAACTCAAAATCTCCTATGAAAAAGAAAGAGAAAAATGAGAAACCTGGGCAGTCAAAAATATAAAAAGAAATCCTACAGCCTTCTAGACATTAGCAAAGAGTCTGCTTCTGTACGCTATAAGATAGGGCCACTATTTGGTAAAAATGGCTCACTAACTACAGACCCGGGGAAGATAAGTGAAACATTAAATAAACAATTCCGAAGTGTTTTCACTTCTCCACTGGAAAATATGCAAATAAACAAGCTGAAGGAGTTTTTCAATGTAATGAATCTATTTGGAAAAGAGGCAACCATCGATTACATCAACATAACAGAAGAGGATGTAATACTGGCCATTGATGAGATGAGATCAAACTCAGCCACAGGCCCAGATGGACTCCCGGATATGTAAAAAGGCTCTTGCAAAGCCACTGCAGATACTCTTTCAGAGTTTCCTTGCATGTGGTAAACTTCCCAACATGTTAAAAGAGGGTATAGTATGCCCTGTCCATAAAGGAGGGAGCAGAGCAGATGCTAAAACTACAGGCCCATCTCTCTGACCTCACATGTTAGCAAGACAATGGAATGCATCGTCAAAAAAAGGCTGATCACATTCCTAGAAGAAAACAACCTTCTCACAAACATGCAACATGGCTTTCATGTTTTATACTGTGAAACTTAATTTAATTTTAATTTTTGATAAATTGAATTTAATCGAGTTTTTACCTGTAAATTTGGATTTTTATCCCTAATATTATTATTATTATTATCATCATCATCATCATCGTTTAACGTCCGCTTTCCATGCTAGCATGGGTTGGACGATTTGACTGAGGACTGGTGAAACCGGATGGCAACACCAGGCTCCAGTCTGATTTGGCAGAGTTTCTACAGCTGGATGCCCTTCCTAACGCCAACCACTCAGAGAGTGTAGTGGGTGCTTTTACGTGTCACCCGCACGAAAACGGCCACGCTCGAAATGGTGTCTTTTATGTGCCACCCGCACAAGCCAGTCCAGGGGCACTGGCAACGATCTCGCTCGAAAATCCTACAGGAGCCAGTCAGGCGGTACTGATATATATATAATCCAAGAGAGTTAGGGGTTGAGGATCCAACCCACTAAGGGATAGTATCTATCCAATATACTGCTGGGAGGGTACCCAATTATTGTTACACTAGTGTTATACCAAGTGCTATGTCAGGTCACTTATGAGGCTCTCATAAGTGCCACTGGTAACATGGAAACCAGTACAACCTGTTGCATGGTCGGGTTGTCGGCGACTAAACCAGCACCCCCACCAGGCTATCCTGTTAAGGAGGGTTGCTAGAAACCCAGCAGGATTAAAAACAAGACCTGTTGAAAGGTCGGATAAACCTAGTGCAGGCTCAACAGCTATCTAAGAATAGCACGAGTACACAGAAATTCCAGGATGGTATCCAGCATGCTAGAAGACCACTGGGAATGGCAAGGAATGGCATTGGACATTTTGGGGATCTTTGGTGTGTGCTAGAGATTGTGACGCTCCCACATCCCTGAGCCTGTGACTCATATTGGCACCAGACAACTCACTCTGGCTTGTCTCTGGGTAATGTCAATAGAGTGGAGAGGGTCTATGATGTGTAGTGCAAGCCTTATTGAACCTAAAACTCTGCACAGATATTGCTGACCTCTGCTTGAAATGTACTCACGGGTTGGAAGCATGTAGTCAATGACCTGCACATAGGCAGCCCATACTAAATATAAAGTCGTCTCCTTGTCAGCCAAGACAGCAATAAAATTCAGTTGCTGCATGGGTGTCTGAGCAGTTCCATTTGGAGAGGGCACTGCTCACTTGGAAGTCAGGTAGGTTCTAGAAAAGGTGAACCAAAAATTGCCTGTTTTTTTATATCTAGTCAGTTTAGTGTGACTGACAGATGTCCACTCTGCACTCGAAAAACAAAGAGACTTTTTTTTTACAAAATCTGGATGGAACTTGAACATTTCATGTTGGAATGTGCACACTCTGTTGGCTAACAAGAGTGACTGTAGGCCTCAAAGACTCACTGCACTTGTTGCTCACGAGCTAAGCCACTATAACATTCATATAGCTGCACTTTCAAAGACTTGTATAGAAGGTGATGGTCAGCTTGAGGAAGTTGGAGGTGGATACACCTTTTTTGGAAGGCAAGACTGATGGAGGAGTGCAGAGAGGCTGCAGTTCAATCTGATATCCTTAAGAAGTTGGAGGATCTTCCTGTTCCTATAAATGTATGTCTAATGACTACGATTGCACCTGAAAGGTGGGTGGTTTGCTACTCTAATAAGTACCTATACACCTACTTTGACTAATCGTGATGAAGATAATACTATTTTTTATACCCAGCTGAGAGCCATACTTAGGAAAATCCTCAATTCTCATAAAGTCATTCAACAGGGGAATTTCAATGCCAGGGTTGGAACAGACGGACAAACATTGAACTCTCTAGGACGTTTTGGTGTAGGGAAAATGAATAGCTATGGTCTCATGCAGCTGGAACTTTACAATGAACATGGACTTCACATCACAAGCACTCACTGTATGCAGAAAGGTGATCATACAACATGGATACATCCAAGGTCTAAAGTTTGGCACTTGCTGGATTATGTAATCATCTGCAAGCATGACATCTATGACATGTGTAAAGTCTTTTCATGGAACGGAATGCTGGACAGACCACAGTCTGGTGCAAACAAAGTTTTGGATGATGATTATAGTGAAAGGGGGCCAGTTAGCATTCCTCAGCATCTGAATGTCCACAAGATATATGATGCAGTGTTGAGGAAAGAGCTTCAGACTCGCTTGTCCGGCATTGAAAATACTACAGTATGGGGAGATTTTTGAGACCAGGTTCTTCAATGTGCTGCTGAAACACTGGGATATGCTACTGCCACACACACAGACTGGTTTGATGAAAATAATGCTGAAGTTCAGTGACTACTGGTTGTAAAGCACCATGCCCACAATGTATTGCTGCACAGAGGACTTTCAGCTGTGCAGTGAAATCTAGCACTTGCCCACTATAGCAGTGTAAAATCACTACTGCAGTGATCTCTCAGGAAGATGCAGAACACTTGGTGGGAGGATTTTGCTCGTGATGTTCAGGCTGCTGCTGATACAAATGACAGCAAGAAGTTTTACCATCTTATGAAGCAAGTTTATGGGTCTAAGAGTTCTGCATCAGCTCCTTTGCTTTCCAAGGAGTCTTCTACTCTATTTACTATATCAACAGAAATCACAGGTTGCTGGATTGAACACTTCTCTGAACTCCTGGACCATGAGTCAGTTGTGGATTAAACAGTAATTGATACTATGCAACAAAGACCTATCATTGGCTCCTTAAATTCCACTCCCTCAATAGATGAGGTAATGATAGCCATAAGAAAATTGAATCTTGGGTAGGGCACTGGGAAGGGATGGAATTTGTGCTGACGTTTTGCAATTTGGTGGTGATTATATCATACAGTCCCTTCATGAGTCTAGAGGGATGGTGCAATGCCTAAAGACTGGAAGGATGCAATTGTTCTTTCTCTCTATAAAGGAAAAGGAGCCAGAATTATGTGAAGTAACCACATAGGTAGAGCTGCTGGCAAGGTACTGGCAAATATTCTTTTTACCCACCTGAATGGGTGTCTCGTAAATGATGTCCTATCTGAATCACAATGTGGCTTCTGATCTGGCAGAGGGACAATGGATATGATTTTCAGAGCATGTTATGATTTTCACAGGAGAAGTGCTATGAGCAGAATATGGATCTTGTCCAGATATTCATTGATTTAACCAAGGCCTTTGTTACTCTGAATAGGGCCTTGCTGTGGAAAATACTTGGCAAACTTGGATGTCCAGATCACTTTATATCTATAATTACTATAAATCATCGAGTATAGTCCGCCCTTGAGTATAATACGCAGGGGATTTTTAGGGGGCTGTACCTCTGAAAAACCTAAACCTTGTGTATAATACACACCTTTTCTCTAACTTGAGTCAAGGATGTCTATATAACGTCCTTGGTTTGTAGACATATATACGATAACGTCCTTTATTATTATTGTATATATAACATAATGCAAACGTGTAGCTTTTTTGTGCACTTTGTTTACAGAAAATAAAGAAATAACAGTAATAACGTCAGTGAAAAATAAATATTAAGTAAATTGCCTTTACATATTTATCACAATCAGTTGCAAAAGCAAAAGCAAAAACATTTATTCAAATCCTTCAAATTCAACGTCACTTTCAGCATCAAATAACTGTTCCATTTGTTCCTCCATAAACATGTCGGCATCATTGTAGTGTAAATCTCCGTCATCGTCAGATTCATAGTCAACATCAGAAGATTCACTTTCATGTATTTCATCTTTCCATACAACGTCATCCTGAGTACCATCCAGTGCAGATGACATACAATATTTGATAAAACTTTTCACAATAATCTGGGAATCAAGTTCATTCCATGCATACACGATCAATTTGCATATCAAAGTCAGGTCGGGAGCGCGAACCCTTCCACCTTTAGTGAACAGCTTTTTCCCCCTTCTTGCCTTCTTTATCTTTGGCATCTGTTTAATTTCATCTTTATTTCTTTTCCACAACCTAACATTGCTTTCGTCAACATCAGATTTTCTTCAGGCGGCCCTATTACTATGCTCTTCAAGTTTAAACATAGCTGAATAAGATCTATAAGGCATTTTATGGGCATGTAAATATCTTTGCAAATTGTTTTTGTTACCTGTTATTCTGTGTTCTGAATACTTTTATTTTAATAAATGTTGCTTACTACAAGTTATGGGTGATTCTTTTATGACTTCATTGCTTTCATGCTTAGCTTAAGGTATTTTCATGCCCGACAGCACAAAATGTGTCTGAATAAACATTGCTGGACAGCAAATAGAGACTCGGGCATTGCTTAGAAAATATTTTTCATTTTTAACCTCGTATATTGTACGCACTGAGGATTTTGACCTTTAAATTTTGGGAAAAAAATGCGGATTATACTCGAGGATTTATGGTAAATCATTTCATGATGGGATGGAGGCTTGGGTCTATGTTAGTGGTGGCATGGCGGGACCCATTCCTGTAGAGAATGGTGTCAAGCAGGGTGACATCCTTGCCCCAACTCTCTTTTCTTTGTACTTTGCTGCTGCTTTTCCTCATGCTTTTGCTAAGGTTAATCCTCTGGGAATAAATGTCAGGTATCGATCTTATGGTCGCCTCTTTAATCTGCACCGATTTGCTGCCAATTCAGAAGTTTTCCAGTCTCTTATTCATAACCTCCTTTATGCAGATGACTGTAACTTAGTCACTCATACAGTGGATGACATGCAAATACTTATGAATGATATTTCTGCTTCTTGCAAGGTATTTGGACTCAGCATTAGCCTGCACAAAATTGTTGCAATGTTCCAGCCCGCACTAGGAAATCCATATGTGGAACCAGCTATCTTAGTTGAAGGAACAATACTGAAAGTGGTAGACAAGTTTGTCTACCTGGGCAGCACACTTAGCCATTCTTGTTCCTTGGCTGATGAAATATCTTTCAGGCTGCAGAGAGCAACTGATTCCTTCTAGTCATTTCAGTCTCGTGTCTGTACCTAACATGGCATCACAAGGCAAATAAAAATTGCTGTGTACCATGCATGTGTACTGAGATTGCTCCTTTACTCATGTGAGACACTGACCCTTTACAAACATCATGTAAAGGTCCTTCAACGCTTTTATCAGAGATGTCAGAGAGGCATTCTGAATGTTGGCTGGACCTTAAAAACTCCAGACATGCAATAGTGTTAGAAGAGATCAATAAAAAATGTAGGTCCACATTTCTTATCAATCACTTCTAACACTATTGAATTTTGTGCCTTTAAACAAGATGATCCGCATGTTTTATATCATTGAATATTATGAACATTTAAATCATATTTGATATTACTGAAACGTTTAAACATGTTTTTCTAATTCATAATTTAAAATTTTTACCATGGATAAACAAAAAATATTGTTCAAACTAGATTGGTATGTATGTAAATAAATTTATTTAAAAACAATTACAAGTTTTTCAAATTTAGGTGCATTTTCAACAGCAAATTTTCCTATATTTTTTCTTGCTTGGAAATACACCACCTCTTTTGTTATATATATATATGAAGGTTTAGATTTAGATTCAAGATTGAATATGGTACTTATGCGTAGGCACCAGAATATCGTATGGTATGGTATTATACAAAAACCATTCCAAAAGGATAGGTGATCAAAAAATCAAAATAAGCAACACGGATTTCAAAGATGATTGCAGTATGCACGTTTCATGCTACTCCATTTATTTAAGTAATGCGAGCATTACATTAAATGCAATATGAAGAGCAATCTTCAGCTGCACGAAAATGCAGAAAATTACAGTAGAATAGACATATTATAATTGTGGCAACATTTCAAATCCAAGTGGGAGAGAGAATACATAAAAATCCAAGTGGGAGGAAGAATACATGAATCCATCTTGACATAGCCGAGTCTATCAGGCTAGTAATTGATTCTAGACAAAAGTTCTAACTGTCTCTGATTTTATTGTCTCTTATCTAGTGGTGATAGCATAAGGGACAATTACTTCTAAGGAAAGGGAAGGTGTAAGCAGTATGCATGGACAAGGCTATAAATGTATTAGATTATAAAGGTTTCCCTGGTCAGAGTAGTACCAGGTCATTTTACTACTATCAAAATGTTGAGGAATTAAAACCCTAGGTATATGGGTCAAATAGGTTTTTTTCTTTTAGTCTGAATAGAGTATCAGTATAGTTATACAGATAACAATATTAGTTTAACCAATATTTTCACAATAAGAGGTATGTTAATAAAATAAATAAAAAGAGATGTAATTATTTTATACAAAAATCATGAAATAATGTTAGTATTGAATTCAGGGGCTATAGATAGGGTGTAAAGTTTAAGGATATTAAGTATATTGGGTTCATGAAAACTATTTTGAATTATCTTAAAAAAAATTATAGCTGAAAATAAAATAATGATACTATTTAGGAGACACATAGGTCAGCTTTATTTTTATAATGTGAATAAAAATTATTATTGGATTTATATTAGTTTATAATAATATGTTTACTAAGGTTTAAGGGACTGAAAAAAGAAAAGATGTTAGGAAATAACAAGGATATTCAATACAGGAACCTGATGATTGATTTAAGTAGATTAAATGTTAAGGTGAGAGATCAGGAATATATGTTATAAAGGTTCAATTACCAATTTAAAATTATGTGCTAATTGATAGTCCTAGATGACCATGGTAGAAGTAAAATACTATAATTTGATAACTTTAGCTACTTTATAAAGACCTATTTTTTAAAAAATTTAAAAGTGCAAGTAGAGCAGTGTACACATGATACCCTAAGGTCTAATCTATTATTGATTGATTAGGATTATTTCTAAATTTAAAAATTTCATATATTTCCATAGAACACAATTCACATCCATATCTATTATTTCTATAAGGTTGAGCTTTTCTTATAATTTCCCATTTAAGGCTAAAATTAATACCATTATTTTTTAACTCCCAAATTTTACTTGCCAATGTCGTACTATTTGCCTTATGTCTAAGTCTAAACGAAGACCTATGGTTATATATTCTCTGTTTCATGTTAATACTACATCCTATATAAATATAATTCTCGGTTATTGTACTAATGATGCATCTGTACACTACGTTACGGGTGCAACAAAATCCAAATAAAGGACACTGGGACTTTTTTATACAGTTGCACATGATGGGATTATCAACCCCACCTATATTATTTCTAATATCTTTATTATTATTATTATTACTACAATTATTTACACTAATATCATTTATCAATTCCTCAATAAGGTATATATTGATTATTACCATCATTATTTAATTCATTTCTTGATGTGCTATCAGTTGGACTTATTCCTTCAACATTATGTATATATATATATATATACATACATATATGTACATACATCCATAAATATATACATATATATATATATGTATATATTTATATATGTATGTATATATATATATATACAAATATATATATAAATATATACATATATATATGTGTGTGTGTGTATGTGTGTGTATGCATACATATATATGTGCGTATATATGTGTCTGCGTGTATATATATATGTGTGTGTGTGTATATATATATATGTTTTCCTATCTCGTCGTTAAAAGCACAAAATAGGTAGTAATAAATAGTCGACAGCTGATCAGCAAGTTATATTCTTTTGGTTTTGTCCTGCACTTTTCTCTCGTGTGTTGACGTATTTTTCCCTCATTGGTGATTTCCTGTACTTAATGTGTATTTTTAATTTTTGTGTGTGTGTATTGTGTGTGTATATATATATGTGTGTGTCATCCTCGGCTGTCTCCCAGAACCCGTCTAGTGACCTCACACCATCCCCTCCCCTACCTTTGGGTAGCGCATAAAGATTGTGTAATGTTTGCAGGTTGTAGGTACTGTTTTGCTTATGAATTCTGCCAACTGCAAGCTTTCTTTTCAGGTACACGACCCTGCTTTTCCCCTTCCCAGGCCACAGGCCAACACCCCCAACACTCACACTGTTAGGATTGGCATTCTCAACGTCGGCACGCTGAAAGGTAGGTCTGGTGAGATTGTTGAGATGCTTGAACAGAGACGCGTAGATCTGTGCTGCATCCAAGAAGTAAGATGGAGAGGAGGTTCTGCGAGGTTCCTCACAGGCAAAGAACACAGGTACAAAATTTCCTGGGCAGGGAACACTGATGGGGTCGGGGGCGTAGGAATACTTCTAGCAGAGAAATGGGTTTATAAGGTAATCGAGGTAGTTAGAGTATGTGACAGAGTACTTAAGATTAGACTAGTGCTTCATCATAGGTTAGCTACTATCATCTCAGCCTATGCCCCTCAACCGGGGCTCCCGGATGGGCTGAAAGACTAATTCTATGACACCCTCTTGCAAATTACCTCGTCGACGAGTGACAGGGACCTTCTCTTTGTGGCTGGTGACTTCAATGGTCATGTTCGACGTCATGGTGGAGGCATACATGGAGGCTATGGCTTCGGTTCCCGCAACGAGGAAGGAACCAGACTGCTGGAGTTCTGTGATGCAACCAATCTTATGGTTTGCAATACCAACTTCAGGAAACCTGCCTGTCACCTAGTCACCTACTAATCCAGCAGAGACTTTAGCCAAATTGACTACATCCTCGCCAGAAATAGGAAAAGAGGGCAGCTTATAAATTCCAAAATCTTCCCTGGTGAAGAATGTACCCCTCAACACAGATTAGTAGTTAGCAACTTTGGGATCAAGGCAAAATGGGTGCCCAGAAGTAGACCGGCTTGGAGGAGAAGGGTGTGGAATCTTAAAGAGCCTGCAAATGGACGGAGATTTAGAGACATGTTACTCGAAGCATTTGACGAGATAGAAGGGGATATAGCATCATACAACGTGGAAGACAATTGGAGATTTCTGCAGGACAACCTGCTGAGAGCCACTGACCAGATCTGTGGCTGGTGTAAAGTCCCCTCTCGACCCAGAGTAACGTGGTGGTGGAACAAGGAGGTAGACAGGGCTATTAGACAAAAGAAACAGGCTTGGAAGGAATGGAAGAACGGTGGTAGCAGGGAATTGTACCAATCTGCCAGAAGGGAAGCTAGGCGACAGGTTTATTTAGACAGAAGGGAAGCAGATAAGAAAAGATTTGCCAATGTTCTGCGCTGTGAAGATCAAAGACTTGAGGTATTTCGTGTTGCAAGACAGTGTAGGAGAGAAATGTGCTCACATGGATGATGGTACGCTTGCACTAAATGAGGCTGCAAAGAAAGAGGTCTGGAGATGCCACTACAATAGATTGCTCAATAAAGAGAATGAATGGGAGAAAGAGAGTCTGCCGTATGTCGACCCAACAGAGGGACCAGCTATCCGAGTTGACAGTACCATGTTAGATAAAGCAATTAAGAGTATGAAGACAGGGAAAGCCCCTGGCCCATCAGGAATCACTGCAGAGATGCTCAAAATATCTGGCAGTGTCGGCTATAGCCTAGTCACCCGTATTGTTAACCAAGTGATACACGAAGGAGTCATACCTAATGACTGGTGTAGCAGCACCATAGTCAACTGCTACAAAGGTAAAGGTGACACTTTAGATACAAACAATTACAGAGGTATCAAGCTGTTAGATCAGGTAATGAAAGTCACAGAGAGGGTCATAGCCCAACTAATTAGGGAACGAATCAATTTAGATGAGATGCAGTTTGGGTTCGTGCCATATTTCTGGTAAGACAGCTGCAGGAGAAATACCTAGCCAAGGATAAACCTCTGTACCTGGCTTTTGTCGACATGGAGAAAGCCTTTGACAGAGTCCCCCGATCCCTTATCTGGTGGTCAATGAGGAAACTTGGGATAGAAGAATGGTTAGTGAGAGCTGTGCGAGCCATGTACAGAGATGCTGTCAGTAAGGTGAAGGTTGGAAATGAGTACAGTAATGAATTCCGGGTAGAGGTAGGGGTCCACCAAGGTTCCGTCCTCAGCCCCCCTCCTATTTATCATAGTCCTCCAGGCGATTACAGAGGAATTCAAGACAGGTTGCCCCTGGGAGCTCCTCTATGCTGATGACCTTGCACTAATTGCTGAGTCATTATCAGAACTAGAGGAGAAGTTTCAGGTGTGGAAGCAGGAACTACAATCGAAGGGCCTTAGAGTCAACCTAGCTAAAACCAAAGTCCTAATAAGTAGGAAGGTAGATAAAACACAAACCCCATCAGGTAGATGGCCCTGCTCAATATGTAGAAAAGGTGTAGGTAGTAACTCTATAAGATGTACCCAGTGCAAGCTATGGACACATAAGAGGTGCAGCAATATCAAAGGAAGGTTAACTAGGAAGTTAGTTTTTGTATGTGGCAGATGTTCAAGTGCAATAAACACTGTAAACAAACAGGAAACAACTTTTGTCTCATTCCAGGGAGAAAAACTAGAGGTAGTTGATAGCTTCCACTATCTGGGTGACCAAGTTAGTAGTGGGGGTGGGTGCGCTGAAAGTGTAGCTGCTAGAATAAGAATAGCCTGGGCAAAGTTCAGAGAGCTCTTACCTCTGCTGGCGACAAAGGGACTCTCACACAGAGTAAAAGGCAGACTGTATGACGCATGTGTATGAACAGCCATGCTACATGGCAGTGAAACATGGGCTGTGACTGCTAAGGACATGCGTAAGCTAGCAAGGAATGAAGCCAGTATGCTCTGATGGATGAGTAATGTTAGTGTGCATACCCAACAGAGTGTAAGTATCTTGAGAGAAAAGCTGAACATAAGAAGCATCAGTTGTGGTGTGCAATAGAGACAATTGCGCTGGTATGGACATGTGACATGAATGGATGAGGATAGCTGCGTGAAAAAGTGCCACACCCTAACAGTTGAGGGAACCTGTGGAAGAGGTAGGCCCAGGAAGACCTGGGCTGAGGTGGTGAGGCAAGACCTACGAACATTGGGCCTCACCGAGGCGATGATTTCTGACAGAGACCTTTGGAAATATGCTGTGCGTGAGAAGACCTGGCAAGCCAAGTGAGACCTAAATGCAAGGCCTCTGCCAGCGTTGTAGCCAGCCCACTTATGCGTACCTTTCCTTCATTGGACACTAAACTCTGCGTGCGAAGACTTGTTGAGGCAAGTGAAATCGAAATCGAACTAAATTCGACGACTGGCACCCATGCCAACGTCGTCGCCTTCATTGGACACGAAACTCAGCTTGCGAAGACTTATTGGGGCACTTGTGCCCGTGACAAGTGTAAGAATTTTTGAGCGAGATCATTTCCAGTGCCCCTAGACTGGCTCTTGTGTGGGTGGCACATAAAATACACCATTTTGAGCGTGGCCGTTGCCAGTACCGCCTGACTGGCCTTCGTGCCGGTGGCACGTAAAAGCGTTAGGAAGGGCATACAGCTGTAGAAACTCTGCCAAATCAGATTGGAGCCTGGTGTAGCCATCTGGTTTCGCCAGTCCTCAGTCAAATCGTCCAACCCATGCTAGCATGGAAAGTGGATGTTAAACGATGATGATGATGATGTACATACACATGAACTACAAAATACAAAACATTAGTAAAATGTATAAGAATATACTTACTTTTGGATAAGGAATCCCAGTTGTAGTATTGAAGGCAGGAAGTAAACGTATGCCTACATCATGTGCCATTGCAAGCAATTCGTTGTTATACCAAAGCATACCTTTTCGTGTTTTCTTCAACAAATTTGCAACTACATGACCTCCTAACAGCCCACTGAAAAGAAATTTTATATTTGCTGTAAAACAGTGCATGATACTACAGGTGTAATATATCATTCTATTTTGGAATTATTCATAGATTAAACATGTTTTTGTATTTATATAAATGAAGAAATTGGCAATTCACAATACCAAATGATATTTAACTCATGACATTTTAGATTGTTAAATCAGTTGATCATCACAATCAACTGATTTAACAATAACCCCTTTTATTAAAACTGTGAATTTGTGTATCCCAAATTGTTAAATCAGAATTGTGAAATCAGTTGATCATCACACTGAAATTATTTCACAATAACCCCTTTTATCAAAACTGAGGATTTGTACCTCCCAATTTAAAATAAATGTACATTCAATATAAAGTGGTTAGTTCACAAAGTGACTGGTGATAGGAAGTGCATCCAGCTATAAAAATGATGCCAAAACAGAGAGAGCATTGTGCAGTCCTTTAGCTTACCAGCTCTTGTCAAATCATCCAACCCATGCCAGCATGGGAGATGGACAGATGATGATGAGGAAATTATTGAATAACAAACAACAAAACTTTGATATATAGGAAACAAAACTTTGATATATAGGAAACAAAACTTTATATTAACAATGAATTCATCAGCACAAACACATCCACTTAGACTTTGTATTCCTGTGCCTCCAACTCCCTCTCCCTTCTTTCAGTGATAGAAGCTGATGGTTTCCCTATAAAGAAGAACTGTCACCCTTCAGTTGATTCCTTAAGCGCTGCTAAAACACAAGAATCTTTGAAGGTGGTACCCTTTTTATCCAGACTTTTCTGTATATTTGCTGGAATCCAAAATACCAGACCCTTTTTATACATCTGCTGGAATACATAACACCTTTGCAATTTCTTTCTGCTTCTTATTTCTCTCAGACTGGCCATCTTTATGTCTTTTGTCTAAAATGTGCTGTTGAATATACAGTATTATAGAAGCAGGTAGAGAGTGTTATGCAAGTTGTTATATTTTCAGAGGCATGGTTGTGTGGTAAGAAGCTTGCTTCCCAACCACATTGTTTCAGGTTCAGTTCCACTGCATGGCACCTTGAGCTTAATACAGCCCCAGGTTAACCAAAGCCTTGAGCAGACTTTGTAGAGGGGAAACTGAAAAAGGTTCACTGTGTGAGTGTGTCTGTGTGCATGCATGTGCATGCATGTGTGCGCACACATATGGATGTGTGTGCTTGTATTTGTGTCTATTTGCAGATGGTTAAGATTTTCTAATTCCAGAGTAACTATCTGAGATTTTTACTTTTTGCTTTCCTTATTGTTTTGCTAACTAGCTTAATAAAGTCTGTTTCGCTGTTTAAGAATAGAACTTAACTTACAAACATCATAACACAAATGCTGCCTAGTTTGTATACTTAACCAATTTGGTTGATCTATCAGTTGCCGGATTTCTGTAATCTGTTATTTTATCTCCAAGTTTCTGTTATTTTTCCACTGGAATGTCTTTCAATTTCTTTACATATTCATCATGTCAAATTTAATATTCTCTTTTTCCTTTTTAATATCTAATCCAATTACTGGAACTCTGTTAGTTCTTCACACTTGACTTTAAATAATTTATGAAGCCTATTTATGAACTTGTATCTGAAAGATCTCTGCACCACCAAGGCAAAAACCATCAACAGCAGTAATGATATCAGGAAGTTTGTTTCCACAATACTATGTAAATATTATCAGATAGTATTTTGAGGTTACTGTTCCAGACTTCATGTATTCTTCTCTAATCATTTGATACTAGGATCTTGAGGCACTAGTCAAGCATATACACATTTTAAAAGTTTCCATTTCTTGGGGAGGATCTAATTGAACTTGTTTATTCGTTTGTTCTGTAAAAATGCAGTCAGTCTTAATATCCATCGATTTGCATACCTAACTATGAGATGCTATAATTCCAAATGTTATAATATATACCCTCCTTGGAGTATTTCTAAAACTACTAGTATCTTTATTCTGAAAGCCTCTTGCCACAAGTCTAGCTTTAAAAATTTGTTTATCATTCAGCATTTTATAAATTCACTTGTAGATATTTTGAGTTGAGTTTGGTCAGGTACTTGTATGTAAACTTGATTCTCAGTTCAACTTTAAAGTTCATTTTTCCTCGTTTTGTCCAAGTCAGTATTTGAAAAGAAGAAGGAAATCATTATACTTTCCTTATCATCATTTAAATATTCATTTCTAAACAGCTTGTCTCGCTTTTCCTTCTAGTATAAAGGAAACAGGAGAGCTCATCCTGTATAACTTTCCTTTTTTCATGAATATCTCTAATTGCTGTTTTAGTGGCTGTGAGACAAGAAATTTTAAAGCTGTTTTATATTCACCAACTGTTGCTGTTCTATCAATGTTAAATCGCAAATAAAACTTTCAGGCACAGAACACCCCCCCCCCCCCCCCGCCACAAAAAAAACTATATTAATGATCAACAAGTGTCTCACTACACCTAATGTTCCTCAGCCTTAAACTCCTAACTTCTCGATAATTGAGTGTGATTGTCTCCCTTTTGGGGGGATGAACTGTCCTTGCTGCTTTTACAGAATGAATTGTCTCCCTGAAACTGTTAATGCAGGTCTTAATATAAAATTTATGCCATTTACGAAACAAGCAAATCAATATATAACATACCCCAAAACTCGAATGTTAGTTTCAAAAACAGATACAACAACATCATTATCAAACTTTGTGTTTTTGATCACCAGCTGAACAGCATTTTCAAATTCTTCTAACTGACCAAGTATCTAAAAGAAATATAAGCAAAAAGTATAAAAAAAGGTCAAAGAAGTTTGAATATTTTTCACATAACATACATGTGAAAGACCAAAGATGTATACACAGACAGTGACACACATACAACAGTAGTGAACAGTGAGAATGAGTGCTAGCAATAGGAAAGGAATGACAGAGAGAAAGAAAAGTAGAAAGACAGATAGGTGCATATTTTGCTGTGGGTAGTGTTTCTAAATATTTATTCAAAACTAAGTGGTAAGAAGCTGCTTTCCAACCACATGGTTCCAAGTTTAGTCCCACTGCGTGTCATGTTGGGCAAGTGTCTTGTACTATAGACTTAGGGCAACCAAAGCCATGTGAGTGGATTTTGGCAGACGGAAACTGAAAGAAACCCATCACATGTGTATATATATATATATATATATATATATATATATATATATATATATATAAGAAAACAAAAGAATGGAACAAGAATATAACAGGTGACAACAAAACACTCGGACAGTTAGATGATACAAAAAAAGGACAGGAAAAAACACACGGGTCATTCATTTCAATCTTCAGTCGAGTACCAGATTGTCTTTGTAGTTTCAGCTGGTTTCTCTCAAGACTACTCTAATCTGGCTGGCCCCAAGAAAATCTAAGCTAAGAGCACTAGATTCTTTGGAAGAAAGCAAGTGAATGTATACGTAAACAAGGACAAAAAAACGGAGAAATGGAACACAATTAAAAATGCAACAACAGGACATTAACAACAGTTGTCTTTCGACTAAGGCTGAATTAAATTGTGTGTGTGTGTGTGTGTGAGTGTGTGTGTGTGTGTGTGTGTGTGTGTGTGTGTGTGTGTGTGTGTGTGTGTGTGTGTGTGTGTGTGTGTGTGTGTGTGTGTGTATGTATGTATATATATATATATATATATATATATATATATATATATATATATATATATATAATTATGTGTATTTCTTCTATCTTAATGAATAAAAATTCTTCGGATAGAATAAATGGGTTAATAGAAACCAATGTAGCAAAGAACACAAAATAACTGTGGTTTAGTTCCTGTTTTTAAGGCAGGAACTCCTTGAAATTTTGGGTATTTGAGTATATTTAAAAATTTAAGGAATGGAGAAAACGCATGTTATAATTGCATACTTTATTCCTACATATGTTTCAAAGGATTACAACCTGTGTGATCCATAGGGATCTTTGATATTAAAATTGTAACCTTCTCATCAGGGAAAGCATGGGAATCATCTTAAACGTAAGACATTATGACCGATTATGAAAACAATAGATGGATAAGGTTATGACTTGATTCATTTTTAAAAAAACCGTTAGAGAATTGGACGCTGCCGGATAGTGGGTTGGACAACACATACATATAAATGTGTGAGAACGTACATGCATACATAAATACATATACACAAACACACATACATGCATATAGATACACACATATGAATCAAGTCATAACCTTATCCATCTATTGTTTTCATAATCGGTCATAATGTCTTACGTTTAAGATGATTCCCATGCTTTCCCTGATGAGAAGGTTACAATTTTAATATCAAAGATCCCTATGGATCACACAGCTTGTAATCCTTTGAAACGTATGTAGGAATAAAGTATGCAATTATAACATGCGTTTTCTCCATTCCTTAAATTTATATATATATATGGGAGAATATACGAAAATACAACAACAGACGAGGACAGGTGGTGTAAATAACAAAAGGATGTATTAGTATGACGCTCGGGAATACGGAAAGTCTTTGACGTTTCAAGCTACGCTCTTCAACAGAAAGAATACGGAGACAAGGAGAAAAACACGGAGAAAAAAAATTGAATAGTGTTCAGTTAACGGTCAATCATAATAATGGCTGATTATAACACTGGCTGACCGGAAGTTAGAAATTCTTTTTTCAGGAGAGCTAAGAAAAGGGGGAGATAACAAACGGTGATCGAAGAACGAGGGGCTGTGTGTGGGAGATAGAATGCTGGTGATCTTGACATAGGTAGTGTGAAAATGGGGAAGGGAGAAAGCAGTTGGTCAGTTGTAGTGTGTGCGTGGTGTGATGCAAGGGTATTGGTGTGGTGTGGTGTGGGTTAGGCTGAGGGTGGGGTAGAGGTAGGGGTCTGTGGGTAGGGTGGGGCATGTGGGTAGGGGTGGGTGGTGGGTGTAAGGAATTGGATGGGGTGGAGTGGGAAGGTAGAGTAGGAGTGTGTTGGGGTGTGGTGGGATGAGCTGATGAGGGGGTGTTGACGATGAAGGGGGAAGGGGAAGGTGGATGTGATGTAAGAGAGGGGGAAGATGGGTATGGGAGGAGAGAGGAAGAGAGGAGAGAGGGTGGGTATAAGAGAGGGAAGGTGGATTGAGAGAGGGGGAAGGTGGGTATGCGGGAGAGAGGGGGAAGGTGGGTATGGGGGGAGAAAGAGAGGAAGAGAAAGAGAGTGAGAGAGAAGAGAGTGAGAGAGAAGAGAGTGAGAGAGAAGAGAGTGAGAGAGAAGAGAGTGAGAGAGAGGAGAGTGAGAGAGAAGAGAGTGAGAGAGAGGAGAGTGAGAGAGAAGAGAGTGAGAGAGAGGAGAGTGAGAGAGAAGAGAGTGAGAGAGAGGAGAGTGAGAGAGAAGAGAGTGAGAGAGAGTAAGAGAGAGGAGAGAAAGAGTAGGGGTGAAGAGAAGTGGGAGTGAAGAGAAGTAGGAAGAGAAGTTGGAGTGAAGAGAAGTAGGAGTGAAGAGAGGTGAAGAGACCTACAAAGAAGTAGGAGTTGGAGCAGGAGGGGAGGGGGGGAGGGGGAGAGATGGGTGGTAGGAGGGAGGGTGGGGGAGAGAGACAGGAGGAGGGGGTTAGATGAAGAGGGGAGGGGAGTTGAGCCCATGTGGCGCAAAGGAGCGGAGATATATATATATATATATAAATATTATGGGTGGCTTATTAGCAATTTAACAGCCTAAACGCAAATTTATAGTTGGCACTTAAGTGATAGATGGTGCTCAGTGGTACCAGCATTGCGAGAAATATTAGTCAAACCAACTCACTAGTCACAAGAGCACTATCGTAATGACTGACAAGAGAGATTAGCTCCCTTTGCAGACAGCCATATTACCAGTGATTTTGAATTTTGATGCAGAGGATCTTAATTCTCATTGGTCGTTCTTACTGCACCCAGGGTTAAACACAACTCATCTTCTCAGCTTATAAGAAAACTATGGAACTCATGTGCTGCTTTCAAAAATGATAAAAGCGAAAACTATAAATAATATGGGTGGGTTATTAGCAATTTAACAACCTAAAGGCAAATTTATAGACATCTTAGAGAATTATCTTAGATGAGATGTAGTTTGGTTTTGTGCTAGGGAGAAGCACCACTGATGCTATATTTCTGGTGAGGCAGCTGCAGGAAAAATACATAGCCAAAGATAAACCTCTGTACTTGGCCTTTATTGACTTGGAGAAAGCTTTTGCCTGGATCCCCGAATCCTTTTTCTGTTGGTTAGTGTGGAAACTAGGGATAGATGAGTGCTTGGTGAGAGCTATAGAAGCTATGTACAGGGATGCTACTAGTAAGGTGAGGATTGGCAATACGTACAGTGAAGAATTCAGGGTTCAAGTAGAGGTTCACCAAGAATTGGTGCTCAGCCCCCTCTTGTTCATCATAGTCCTCCAGGCAATAACAGAGGAATTCAAGACAGGCTGCCCCTGGGAGAATCTCTATGCTGATGACCTTGCTCTTATAGCTGAATCACTACCTGAAATAGAGATGTTCCAAGTGTGGAAGCAAGGTCTAGAATCAAAAGGCCTTAGAGTTAACCTAGCAAAAACAAAAGTCTTAGTAAGTACGAAGGCAGACAAGTCACAAATCCCTTCAGGTAGATGGCCCTGCTCAATCTGTAGAAAAGGTGTAGGTAGAAACTCCAAATGATGCATCCAGTGCAAGCTTTGGACACATAAAAAGTGCAGCAATATCAGAGGAAGGTTTACAGGAAAACTAGCTTTTGTATGCAGAAGATTGACAAGTACAATAAACGCTGAAAATGGGCAGAAAATAGATTCCATCAACTGCCAGGGGGGCAAGCTAGAGGTAGTAGATAGCTTCTGTTATCTAGGTGACCAAGTTAGTAGTGGCAGTAGATGCTCCAAGAGTGTACCTGTGAGAATGAGATTCGGATGGGCAAAGTTCAGAGAGCTCCTACCTCTGCTGGCATCAAAGGATCTCTTTCTGAGAGTCAAACGCAGATTGTTTGAAGCCGGTGAGCAAACAGCTATGCTGCATGGCACTGAAACATGGGCTATGACAACCAAGGACATGCGAAGGCTTGAAAGAAATGTGCAATGTCACTGAGCATGCTCAACAGAGTCTAAGCATCTTGAGAGTAAAAGTTAGACATAAGAGGAATCAGATGTGATGTGCAAGAGAGACAACTGTGCTGGTATGGTCATGTGATGCGTATGGATGAGGACATCTGGGTAAAGAAGTGGAGGGAACCTATGGTAGAGGTAGACCCAGGAAGACATGGAACGAGGTGGTGAAGCATAACCTTTGAACTTTGAGCCTCACAGAGGCAATGACTAATGACTGAGACCTTTGGCGTTGTGCTGTGCTTGAGAGGACCCATCAAACCAAGTGCACCTGTGCAGGTGGCATGTAAAGAACACCTTTCAAGTGTTGAGCCTCGCAGAGGAAAAGTAGCTGAGTTTCTTTCGAGTGCTGGGCCACACGGAGGCAATGACCAAGACCTTTGACATTATGTCATTCTTGAGAAGACCCATCAAGACGAGCAAAATCACAGCCATGGCAGATATATATATATATATATATATGTATATATGTATATATATATATCTATACTATATATAAAACAGAGATGTGTGTGTAATCACTTATCACATGAAAACGGCTTCACCATTTACTTCCATACTTGTAATACATGAATAATTTGACCTTGGATAAATCTTAGGCTCTTCATTTGATTTTTTTTATCTCTAATTAAAAATAAATAATATTGCTTTATATTTAAGATTCACTTCTTTAAAAAGGTTTCTCAATGTCAACTTCCGGTACGGACGTGAAAAAACGGCGACGTCTCTCACTCTCTACTTTTAATGTTCGCTTTCTGTAAACAACTACGATCAATTACTGAAACACATATTCACGAAGTTCATAAATTTAAATATTCCGTACAAGATAGTTTTTAACGTGCTTTTGTTTATACGATTTTTGGGCGTTCCATGTTCATCTCATTCATTCTTTGCAATGTTCTCTCTCTCTCTCTCTCTCTCTCTCTCTCTCTCTCTCATTCACACACTCCAGGTTTGATTTCGTTCCAAACTCGCACACTTCGTTAATTTCCGTAAATAAATTTTCTATTATTTTTTTTTTTTGGCACGCCGTGTTCAGCTCTATGTATTCGTAGTGAATCACACACTCACATGTGTGTTTCTGTATGTGTGTGAGTGAAGGGGTGTGTTGTGATGTCTACGTACATACATAAATACATATGCATACATCTTTTCTGTGTGTATATCTGCACGTGTGTGTGTGAGACAGAGTGAGAGAGCGGTGTGTATGTAGTACTAGCAGAGGCACCCGGCGTTGCTCGGGAATGAAATTGTTGCTTATATACTTGAAGAAAAAAAGGCAAAATATGCTCTATAGAAATTTGAGAGGACATTCTGTAGATGGACTCTCAGATGAATGATGGCTGGGCGCCTCTCATGAATGGGGAAAATTGAAGATGTGCCAAAATGCCTCATTGGTACTTGGAAACTTTTAGGAAAATTAAAATGGGGATTAAATGAAAAAAATGATTTACGTGAATATCCTCACAAGAGTAATTGAAATAAATGGCGATTGTGGAACCCCCCACGCACGCATACACATGTGTGTCTTTGTAAATATGTTTGTATACATTTATGTATGTGCGTGTTTGTAAGAGACAGAGTGTGAGTGAGTCAAAGGGGGTGTGTGTGCGTGTGTATGTGTGTGAGACAGAGTGAGAGAGCAGTGTGTATGTAGTATTTACTCTCTCTCTCTCTCTCTCTCATACACACTCACACACAAAATAGAGAGTGAAGCTTTTTGCCGTTGTTACGTCAATACCGGAAGTTGACATTGAGAAACCTTTTTAAAGAAGTGAATCTTAAATATAAAGCAATATTATTTATTTTTAATTAAAAAAATCAAATGAAGAGCCTAACATTTATCCGAGGTCAAATTATTCACGCATCACAAGTATGGAAGCATTTGGTGAAGTCGATTTCACGTGAAAAGCGATTACACACACATCTGTTTTATATATAGTATAGATTTACTCTCTCTTTCTCTCATACACATGCACACACACACACACACACACACAAAGATGTATACATATTTATGCATGTACGTATACATGACAACAAACCTCTCTCTCTGTCACACACACACACTTCCATTTCATCTGATGTGTGATACTCTGTGTGTGTACTTTCGTGCGAGCGTGAGGGGTTCCACAATCGCAATTTATTTCAATTATTCTTGTGAGGATATTCACGCAAATCATTTTTTTCATTTAATCCCCATTTTAATTTTCCTAAAAGTTTCCAAGTACCAATGAGGCTTTTTGGTGCATCTTCAATTTTCCAATTCATGAGAGGTGCCCAGTCATCATTCATCTGAGAGTCCATCTACAGAATGTCCTCAGATTTCTATACAGCATATTTTGCTTTTTTCCTTCCACTATATAAAGAACAATTTCATTCGCGGGCAACGCCGGGTTGCTCTGCTAGTATATATATATATATATATATATATATATATATATAAAGCTCGCTTTACAGACATAGCCATATCACTGGTGATTTTGAATTTTCATGTAGAGCATCCTAATTCTCATTGGTAGCTCTTACCACACGAAGGTATATTACTTGGAGCTTACTGCGAACCTGCATGATAAATAACATTTTTTGTCTTCCAATTTGGGGGTCAGTACAATATTTTTTCTGTCTAACCGGTTTTTTCCTCTCTTTCATTCTGTTGATTGTTTTCAAACATCACCATCACCAGTATCACCACCATCGCCACCACAACTACCATGCACACACCATTCAGACCTCTCACGCTACCAACATCAATAGATATGACATCACTGACTTATCCTCCACCACCATCACCCACTGTCTTTCACATCGCTTACTATCACCATCATCCTAGACCACCTCGGCTACCACCACCATAATCACCATCGTCTCTTTCACAACAGCTCATACTATTACTATCATCCTATTCACCATTACAACCAGCAATCTACTACTGCCCTTACCATTACTATGCTTAATATTACTCTCACCTCAGCAGGAAGATAGTAAAATGGTCATTGAATAGTGAGAGAGGGGATCAAAGTGTGAAATACTAACACACAGAAATTCCTTTTGGCATTTCTTATTATAGATATAATATATCATCATCATCAGCGTTTAATGTCCGCTTTCCATGCTAACATGGGTTGGACGATTTGACTGAGGACTGGTGAAACCAGATGGCAACACCAGGCTCCAATCTGATTTGGCAGAGTTTCTACAGCTGGATGCCCTTCCTAATGCCAACCACTCAGAGAGTGTAGTGGGTGCTTTTACGTGTCACCTGCACGAAGGCCAGTCAGGCGGTACTGGCAACGGCCACGCTCAAAATGGTGTATTTTACGTGCCACCTGCACAAGAGCCAGGCCAGGGGCACTCGCAACGATCTTGCTCGATAATCCTACGAAGGCCAGTCAGGTGGTACTGGCAACAGCCACACTCAAAATGGTGTATTTTATGTACCACCTGCACAGGAGCCAATTCAGGGGAACTGGCAACGATCTCGCTCGAAAATCCTTACACATGTCACGGGCACAAGTGCCAGAAAGGCGACGCTGGGCACAGGTGCTATCCCAATTTCGCTTTCGCTTGCCCCAATAAGTCTTCGCAAGCTGAGTTTTGTGTCCAATGAAGGAGACGACGTTGGCATGGGTGCCAGTCGTAGAGTTTAGTTCGATTTCACTTGCAACAACAAGTCGTTGCAAGCGAAGTTTAGTGTCCAATGTAGGAAAGGTACGCATAAGTGGGCTGGCTACACCCCTGGCATAGGCCTTGGATTTAGGTCTCACTTGGCTTGCCGGGTCTTCTCACGCACAGCACATTTCCAAAGGTCTCAGTCAGAAGTCATCGCCTTGGTGAGGCCCAATGTTCGTAGGTCTTGCCTCACCACCTCAGCCCAGGTCTTCCTGGGCCTACCTCTTCCACGGGTTCCCTCAACTGTTAGGGTGTGGCACTTTTTCACGCAGCTATCTTCGTCCATTCTCACTACATGTCCATACCAGCGCAATCGTCTTTCTTGCACACCACAACTGGTGCTTCTTATGTTCAGCTTTTCTCTCAAGATACTTAAACTCTGTCGGGTATGCACACTGACATTACACATCCAGCGGAGCATACTGGCTTCATTCCTTGCGAGCTTACGCATGTCCTCAGCAGTCACAGCCCATGTTTCACTGCCATATAGCATGGCTGTTCGTACACATGCGTTTGTACACATGCGTAATACAGTCTGCCTTTTACTCTGAGTGAGAGTCCCTCTGTCGCCAGCAGAGGTAAGAGCTGTCTGAACTTTGCCCAGGCTATTCTTATTCTAGCAGCTACACTTTCAGTGCACCCACTCCCACTACTAACTTGGTCACCCAGATAGCGGAAGCTATCAACTACCTCTAGTTTTTCTCCCTGGAATGAGACAGAAGTTGTTTCCGGTTTGTTTACAGTGTTTATTGCACCTGAACATCTGCCACATACAAAAACTAACTTCCTAGTTAACCTTCCTTTGATATTGCTGCACCTCTTATGTGTCCATAGCTTGCACTGGGTACATCTACCTACTCCTTTTCTACATACTGATCAGGGCCATCTACCTGAAGGGGTTTGTGTTTTATCTACCTTCCTACTTATTAAGATTTTAGTTTTAGCTAGGTTGACTCTAAGGCCCTTCGATTCTAGTCCTTGCTTCCACACCTGAAACTTCTCCTCTAGTACTGATAGTGACTCTGCAGTTAGTGCAAGGTCATCAGCATAAAGGAGCTCCCAGGGGCAACCTGTCTTGAATTCCTCTGTGATTGCCTGGAGGACTATGATAAATAGGAGGGGGGCTGAGGACGGAACCTTGGTGGACCCCTACCTCTACCTGGAATTCATTACTGTACTCATTTCCAACCCTCACCTTACTGACAGCATCTCTGTACATGGCTCGCACAGCTCTCACTAACCATCTCTTCTATCCCAAATTTCCTCATTGACCACCAGATAAGGGATCGGGGGACCCTGTCAAAGGCTTTCTCCAAGTCGACGAAAGCCAGGTACAGAGGTTTATCCTTGGCTAGGTATTTCTCCTGCAGCTGTCTTACTAGAAATATGGCATCAGTAGTGCTTTTACCTGGCATGAACCCAAACTGCATCTCATCTAAATTGATTCGCTCCCTAATTAGTTGGGCTATGACCCTCTCCGTAACTTTCATAACCTGATCTAACAGCTTAATGCCTCTGTAATTATTTGTATAAATATATATATATATATATGTAAATAATATAATATATATATATAATATACATATATAATGTATATATATATAGAACATACATATATAATATATGTATATATAATATACATATATAATGTGTGTGTGTGTATATATATATATATATATATATATATATATATATATATATATATATATAATAATAATAATATTACGGATAAAAGTCCAAATTTACAGGAAAAAACTCAGTGAAATTCAATTTATTAAAAATTAATATTAAATTAAATGACCTGAAGATTAGCTATATTTTTTAATAGAATTCATTTTCGATAGTTTTAATCGATTTAAATATTTTTTCTATTTGAAAATTTGGTTTTGAAACACGTGTAGTCATTTTATTATCATTATCTTATGATATTTACTTTGTATCATATTATACTTATTTATTGTGCTTTTACTTATTAATTTTTCTATGTGACAGTGGGTGGATTCTCATCAATGAGTTCATGAACCTTGGTTCTTTTCCCTAAAACAATCTCTCTCTCTCTATCTATCTATATATATATATACATATACGGTTTAGTTATAGATTCAAGGTTGAATATGGTACTTATGCGTAGGCACCCGAATATCGTATCCCAAAAGGATAGGTGATCAAAATCAAAAAAATAAGCAACACGGATTTCAAAGGTGATTGCAGTACGCACGTTTCATGGTACTCCAATTTATTTAAGTAATGCGAGCATTACATTAAATGCAATATGAAGAGCAATCTTCAGCTGCACGAAAATGCAGAAAATTACTGTAGAAAAGATATATTATAAATGTGGCAACATTTCAAATCCAAGTGGGAGAGAGAATACATAAAAATCCAAATGTGAGGAGTCTATCAGGCTAGTAATTGATTCTAGAAAACAGTTTTAACTGTCTCAGATTTTATTGTTTCTTATCTAGTGGTGATAGCATAAGGGACAATTACTTCTAAAGAGAGGGAAGGTGTAAGCAGTATGCATGGACAAGGCTATAAAATGTATTAGAATATAAAGGTTTCACTGGTCACAGTAGTACCAGGTCATTTTACTACTATCAAAGTGTTGAGGAATTACAACTCTAGGTATATGGGTCAAATAGGGTTTTTTCTTTTAGTCTGAATAGAGTAACAGTATAGTGGTACAGACAACAATAATACTTTAACCAATATTTTCACAATAAGAGGTATGTTAATAAAATAAATAAAATGAGATGTAGTTATTTTCCACAAAAATCATGAAATAATATCAGTATTGAATTCAGGGGCTCTGGATAGGGTGTAAAAATTAAGGATATTAAGTATATTGGGTTCATGAAAACTATTTTGAATTATCTTAAAAAAATTTTAGCTGAAGATAAGATAATGATACTATATAGGAGACACATAGGTAAGCTTTATTTATATAATGTGAATAAAAAATAAAAATTATTATCGGATTTATATTAGTTTATAATAATGTGTTTACTAAGGTTTAAGGGACTGAAAAAAGAAAGGATGTTAGGAAATAACAAGGATAATCAATACAGGAACCTGATGATTGATTTAAGTAGATTAGATGTTAAGGTGAGAGATCAGGAATATATGCTATAAAGGTTCAATTACCAATATAAATATGTGCTAATTGATAGTCCTAGATGACCATAATAGAAGTAAAGTACTATAATTTGATAACTTTAGTTACTTAATAAAGGCCTATTTAAAAAAAAAATTAAAAGTGCAAGTAGAGCAGTGTACACATGATACCCTAAGGTCTAATCTATTATTGATTAGATTAGGATTGTTTCTAAGTTTAAAAATTTCATATATTTCCATAGAACACAATTCGCATCCATATCTATTATTTCTATAAGGTTGAGCTTTCATTATAATTTCCCATTTAAGGCTAAAATTAATACCATTATTTTTTAACTCCCAAATTTTACTTGCCAATGTCATACTATTTGCCTTATGTCTAAGTCTAAACGAAGACTTATGGTTATATATTCTCTGTTTCAGGTTAATACTACATCCTATATAAATATAATTCTCGGTTATAGTACTAATGATGCATCTGTACACTACGTTACGGGTGCAACAAAATCCAAATAAAGGACAATGGGACTTTTTTCTACAGTTGCACATGATGGGGTTATCAACCCCACCTATATTATTTCTAATATCTTTATTATTATTATTACTACAATTATTTACACTAATATCATTTATCAATTCTTCAATTCTATTATTAGGTATATATTGATTATTACCATCATTATTTAATTCATATCTTGATGTGCTATCAGTTGGACTTATTCTTTCCACATTAGGCATATTGATATTATATGTACTAGGTCCTTGATCACTATTATTTCTATTGGAGTTGGGCCTATCATCAACTTCAGTTAAAACCGCAACATCATTACTGATGCATTCTATTTGTTGTTTGAAATTATGGTTGGTAGGACTAAGTATATTGTTACTATCTTCATAATTTCTTTCGCCATTGTTATTTTCACTTCTATTTGTATAATTATTAGTGGCATCATTATTGGTATTAGCTAGATTATTATGTGTATTCATATGACCACTATTTATAACTTCATTTATTCTAGCTGACTTGATGTTCTTTTTGTTTAACCTAGCTATGATTGTACCTACATTAGGAAGGGTAGAGTAAGAAATTCTGATTGTATGTCAAGAGAAGATTTTACTATATCTGTGGGAAGAAGGGAAATTTTTTTGTAAATATTCATGAATTTTTTGTAAATATTTGTGGATATTGCACAGTTGAAGGGTATATTTAACCAGATAGAGTTTTTATTTTTTCTCTTAAATTTATTGCGTGGGTGGGTATGGGGTGTCCTATGATTACTATTACTTCCCAGAACAATATTATTATTATGATTAGTAGTTCTTTTAGTTGTGGGATGCTTATTATTTTTATCATTTGATTCAACATTACTGTCTACTAACATAGGTTTATTACTAGTGTTAGCATATAGTTTACTATTAAAATGCACTTTATTACTTTTCTTATTAGTTAAATTTTCAGGTAAATAGGGTTGCTTCTTATTTGGTCCATTGCTATTACTACTTAAGTTATTAGGTCTGTTATAACACCTATGATTATTATTATTATTATTATTATTATCATTATTATTGTTGTTATTGTTACCATGTGTACTATTATCATTATTATTATTATTATTACTGTATCAAGAAGAGATGTTCTACCAGGGTTAAGGAAAGTAATTTTGGGGGCATATCCAGCTTTAGACAAGGCCATATTATAGTAGCTAGAATTAGAATTAAATATATCAATGTTGGAAGATAATTTAGTAATTCTTTCAGAAATACTTTTAACTAAAGAATTTAATACATTAGGTGGATGATTGGATAATCTACTTACATAGCTAGTAATTTCATTTTCTTTTCTATATGGGTGGTATAATCTAGTTTCTATTCATAAGTAATGTCTAAGTTAAAACTTTTAAAAAATTTCCTAATTTTCTTTCTTATTCTCTCAATGAATGATTTGCTATTACTAGGGATGATGAATAAAGCATCATCTCTATATAGACCACCTTTTAGTTCAGGGATTTCTTTGTTTAAGCAATATAAGAGTTAAGTCCCCACTAGGTTTGTAACCTCAGCCGAATCACTCGATCCCATTGGTATATCAAAATTTTCTGGGGTATCGGCTCTCGTCCAGAGCTTGTTATCAAATTCTATAATGGTTTTTCTAGCTAATAAAATAATGTCTATCTTATCCCTAGTAATGAGGGAGCAATTCATAGCAAAAATGAGGGCTTTATTTAGGAGAATAGGGGATATGCTAGAGTAATAATTATTTATATCAAACTGAATAAACGAAAAGTTTTTAGTGTTGTCAATAGATTTAAACCAGTTTAGTGCCTCTTCGGTATTGATCCATAACTTTAAGGACAAATTAGGAACTATTTGAGGTAGAATCCTGTCAAGTATAAGCTTACTGAGTCTGCCAATGTCAGACTTAGATGGGCAAATGAGTCTCACTGATGGGTTATCTTGGAAGTTCTTCTTATGGTCTTTTAAATTAATCCTAGGTTCAGTTGGAACCAGTGGTTCAGTCCTATTTATTAGGTCGTAGTCTTGCATAATTTTCTTGATTTTTAAGTTAATCTCAGATAGATTTCTTTTAGAGGTTAATTTGTATTTGGAGTTAAGTTCCTTCATGATCAGTTTTTTATAAGTAGTATAATCCAGTCTGTACAAATTTCCAGTTTTGTCAGCAGGGACTAGAATGCCCGGTTTGTTCTGTATTGACTTGATGAATTCCTTAAGCTTTCTTACATGAAAATTTTTTCTAAGTGGATGCTCCTTATATTTCACATTAGCTATAAGATCAAAAAGATCTTTTTCAAAGTTTTCTAGTAGTGGGTTAGGAGGTGGATTTTTTCTACTCTTAAAAATCTTCTTAAAATAGGTCCTATCTTGTGTTTCAGTTGATGGGTATTTCATTTTGCTATCATGGTGGTAGGCAATCCACCTCATCCTTCTAATAAAATCATTAGTTCTGTGGATTAACAGCCACATATAAGTATCCTTACTATGTAAGGGGATGTCTTTCAACGAAAATTCTACATTAACCTTTTCCATCCTGTTGAACAAAATTAAGTACCAGAAAAAACACACTCAAGGTTCCGGTTTGCTTTTGGCTAAATCAAAATGGTTTTTTTATATTCTTCCTTCCCACTTGGATTGTTTAAATGTAGTTACAACAGTAATATGTCCTTCTACTGAAATGAATTTTCAGTAAATTTTCTCTATCTTTGTGCAGCTAAAGATTGCTCTGAATTTTACATTTAATGTAATGCTCGCATTGCTTAAATAAATGCAGTGGCATGAAACGATCGTACTGCAGTAACCTTGAATATCTTTGTTGCTTATTTTGATTTTTAATCACTTTATTTCTTGGAATTGTTTGGATAATACCATACTAAATTCTGGTGCCTAAATTTTAGTACCATATTCACTTTGTATCTAAATTTTTTTGGACGTTTCTATAGAAGACAACTGGACGTTTCTATAGAAGACAACTGGACGTTTCTTCAGAAGAAAACTGGATATTTCTACAGGACAACATGCTGAGGGCCACTGACCAGATCTGTGGATGGTGCAAAGTCCCCTCTCGACCCAAAACAACATGGTGGTGGAACAATGTTGTTGACAGGGCTATTAGACAAAAGAAACAGGCTTGGAATGAATGGAAGAACGCTGGTAGCAGGGAATTGTATCAGACAGCCAGAAAGGAAGATAGGTGACAGGTTTATTTAGTCAGAGAGGAAGCAGATAAGAAAAAGTTTGCCAATGTTCTGCGTCGTGAGGACCAAAGACTTGAGGTATTTCATGTTGCAAGCCAGTGTGTGAGAGAGAATCATGATGTCGTGGCAGAGAAATATGTTCACATCTATGATGGCATGCTTGCACTAAACGAGGCGGCAAAGAAAGAGGTTTGGAGACGCCACTATGAAAGATTGCTCAATAAAGAGAATGAATGGAAGAAATAGAGTCTGCCGAATGTCGACCCAATAGAGGGACCAGCTATCCGAGTTGACAGTACCATAGTAGATAAAGCAATTAAGAGCATGAAGACAGGGAAGGCCCCCGGCCCATCAGGAATCATTGCAGAGATGCTCAAAATATCTGGCAGTGTCCGCTATAGCCTAGTCACCAGTATTGTTAACCAGGTGATACACGAAGGAGTCATACCCAATGACTGGGGTAGCAGTACCATAGTCAACTGCTACAAAGGTAAAGGTGATGCTTTAGATACAAACAATTACAGAGGTATCAAGCTGTTAGATCAGGTAATGAAAGTCACGAAGAGGGTCATAGCCCGACTACTTAGGGAGCAGGTCAGTTTAGATGAGATGCAGTTTGGGTTCGTGCCTGGGAAAAGCACCACTGATGCTATATTTCTGGTAAGAGAGCTTCAGGAGAAATACCTAGCCAAGGATAAACCTCTACCTGGCTTTCGTTGACATGGAGAAAGCCTTTGACAGGGTCCCCCAATCCCTCATTTGTTGGTCAGTGAGGAAAGTAGGCATAGAAGAATTGTTAGTGAGAGCTGTGCGAGCCATGTACAGAGACGCTGTTAGTAAGGTGAGGGTTGACAATGAGTACAGTGAAGATTTCCAGGTAGAGGTAGGGGTCCACCAAGGTTCTGTCCTCAGCCCCATCCTATTTATCATAGTCCTCTAGGCTATAATAGAGGAATTCAAGACATGATGTTTCTGGGAGCTCCT